>NC_028645.1:74258600-74281125 GCF_001406875.1 Solanum pennellii
TATATAAATGGAGTATGTCTAATTATATAGTTTCAACTTATTTAAATCTCATCATTTTAGGAGATAATTGCTTTTAAAAACTCTAATTTGCAATATTATGATTTTTACCAAATTTTGGTGTGTCTAGATACGTCCAAGTATATGTATCCCGAAATACATGAGGTCAAAATTATGTGTAATTTGTTCTACATACACTGTATCTAGGTGAATTTGCATCTATATGAAATACATAACATATGTCGCTCGCCTCTCTCCCTATTTTAGTGTTTCTGGTGCAAATTTGCATGTATTTAGGTGTATCTTCCTCAATATATGATAAGAAATTCTTAATTAGTGGTACTTTACGTAATATTTTGAAAGTATAATAATAATATATATGACTAGAGTATGTCTAACTATATAGTTTCAACTTATTTAAATTCCACCAATTTAGGATTTATTGTTTTAAAAAAATCTAATTTGCAATATTACGAATTTTACCAAATTTTGGTGTTTCCCAATATATCCATATACATGTATCTCGGGATACATGAGATTAAAATTATGTGTAATTTGTTCTAGATACACTCTATCCAACAGAATTTGCATATGTATCAGAGATACATAACAAATCTCATTCGTCACTTTCCTATCTATCTGGAAGAATCACACCAGATACTTATAGATATGCCTATCTAGTATTATTCACATCTATCTAGGATACATAATAAATTTCATTTGCCTCCTTTCCCATCTTGCTTGCCTCTTTCCCTATTTTAGTGTATCTCCGGTAGAAAAAATATATGTATATAGGTGTATCTTCAGCAATATATGATAGAAAACACTTAATCAGTGGTAAAATACTTATATTTTGAAAGTATAGATAATATTCTCTCCGTTCATTTTTAATTTTCATGATTTTATTTTTATAGTCAAATTATAATAACTTTGACTTACATATTTATGATTTTTTTTCATCATATTGATATGCAAAAACTTGCAATTTATAATACTTTTCGTATGTTTTTGAATATCTTTTTTATTTTGTTTAAAATATCAAATTGATGTAATTTAATTTAACTTTGAATAAGTCAAATTGCCGCAATATCATAATTTTTAAGTGGACACAGAAAATAATAGCATATATGAGAATTGGGTATTTAATGGAAACTTTTACATATAGCCACTTAAAAATAATTAATTACTCTCCATATTTATAATTTGATAATTACAATTTGTAGCTACATGTTATATGGAGGAGAGAGACGGGCGAAACTGGAAGAGAGAGGACAAAGGCGACAGAGAGGGGGAAAAGAGTGGGAGAAAGGTGAATTATATATGTATATTGGTTAGATAATTATATATTATACATATGAATTTGTGTATATGGCAAGAAATATTGGGAGAGGCAGGAGAGAGGCGTGCGAGACTGGGAGCGGGAGGAGATAGGCGAGCGAGATCGAGAAAAGGAGGAGAGAGGAGAGAGAGAGAGAAAAAAGACAGTGGGAGAGAGATGAATTGTATATGTAGATAATTGTATATTATACATATACATTTATATATAGGGCAAGTGAGATTGGGAGAGCGAGGAGAGACACGACTGAGAGAGGGCAAAGAATGGGAGAGATGTGAATTGTATATGTATATAAGCTAAGTAATTGAATATTATACATATGTATTTGTATATTCTGATGAATTATACATATACAAACATAACTAATTATACAATTCGAAGTCAGACCACATAATTAATGTATGATGTTAGTTGCGAGTGGTAATTATAGCAAACTATAGCTATGATGAATAAATAAATAATATAAATTTGCTATATTGCGTAATTTTCCCTAGTTAATCCTAATTTTTACCCTAAATAGTATATATGACACTTGGATACGAGTTTAACTTAAAGTTTAAATTTTATATAATGTCAGTACATTACATCATCAGATCCTTAAAGTGAAATTTATAGGTAAACCTCGTAAAAGTATAAATTTTGTATCCATGAAAATAAAATAAGGGAAAACTAAACAAATATCTCATAAAAGTAATTGATTACAAATATATATTTGTTAATATTCATATCCTATTAAATAATTATATTATATATCTCTAGTCAATTTCGCTTAACTCATACTAATATCAGTATCATATACGATACTGATATCATTAAGGCTGACAATTTCACTTAATTGATAATAAATTTATTTGCTTTTCATATGTTTTTGTCAAAATTTGGGCATTTCTTTTTTTAGAAAAATCACGCACTATTCATCATATAAATATTTGGGGAAGAAGTTAATTCAAATTTATCTTCGGACTTTGATTGAAATAGTTCATTTTTTCACTTTTAATAATTAGAATAAGATATACATTTATCGTGATAAGTTTGATATAAACATATCCTTATTCATTTGTGTTGGAGAGTATAGTTTTTTAAGAAGATGACTGAGGTAAGAAATATCATTTTCCTTAAAAGAGATATTGCCGGTGTACATATTGGGAAAAATACAAGCAATTTCCATCCTAATATAATATGACATATTAAAGCCCTTGTATATGCTTGCAGATTTTCTATTGAATGCATTTAAAGATTCCTCGTATATCTATAGAATTTAAGAGATGACTCTTCATAATAATCACGTTGCTTCATGAACATATGACTTTTTATAATAGCCATATTCTTTGACAATTAAATATATCTGTTTAATTTAAGATCATCATATATTATAAGATATAATATATCCAACACTTTGCGGTATAAGCTTTCAGACACACAAGTCTTTATATAAGGGGAAATGGTCAAAGTATCCCACAAACTATAATATGTAATGGTACAATTTTTTTTCTGCTCAAACTTTATAGCAAAATTATGCATATTTTAATTTTCTCATTCATCATCATTTTAAATCAATGGCCAACATAACAATTATTCTATTCGTTCTTTAAAACACCACTTAAAGACCAATAGTCCCCACAATCACTTCACACAAAAATGAGATTGAGATCCATTTGAAAATATTTGAGGCTTGAGGGTTGAGAGTGGTCAATTTAAGCTTGAGGGATAGTGACATTATCATTTGAAATTCTGAGTGTTGAAAAATACGATTAGAATCAAACAGAATTTGTAAAGGACAAATTTGAATCAATTTTATAATAATAAAAGCATATTTGATACCAATTATCAACCGAGGGCAAGATTAGATTGTTTCAAAATATTCTAGGGCAAATAGATTTAAACCTTTACCCAATAAGTTTTCAAAATTTCAACATGCCACAATAAAATAGGTTTTATGTAAGAAGAAACTTATCTCTTTATTTGTTCTTATTTATCAAATTTCGCTTTTTGAGAATTAAAATTGCATGGACTTTGATAAATATTTAAAAGTGTATTTTTTGAGCATATTAATATGATAATGATTGCAACTTATAACTTTGATCCCAAGTTCCCAACCTTGACCACACTCCTTCTTCCTCACAAATCGAAGTACAAATAATAAAAAAACAAAATTTGAAATCAAAATAAACAATGAAAAAATTATTTTTTTGAGAAAGCACCATCAATTTAAATGGAAATATAGAAAGAAAGCAAAAAGAGAAAAGAAATAATAAATCCATACATAATATGTGTAAGAACCTCCAATTTTTCAAAATAATGAAGTAACAATGGTGGACAAGAGACTAGTAGAAAAAGAGAAGAAAGGGAGAGACTTGGAGGGAGGGGGTGCGGGGTGCGGGGTGGTGGTGGTGTAGTGAGGGGTGTATAATTTTTTCCCTTTTTTTAGTTTGAAGTCTTTTCTTTTAAGATTTTGACTTTTTTATATTAAAAATTTATTTTTTTAATTATTTTAAATTAAATGCTACATGTCTTCATTTAATTTACTATTTCGCCATATTATATGCATGCTACTGCACACACTTTCTCTTTTGATGAAGTATCGGAAAAATGTTCAATATGTATTTATTTTTTAAGGATCGAGTGTTGAATAGAAAAAAAAGTTTGTTAAGGTGTTAAGTAATGGGGAACTTTCACATCTAGTCACTCAAAAATAGCTTGATTACTCTCAATAGATATAGTTTGATGATTACAATTCCTATCTACATGTTATAGGGAGGAGAGAGGCGAGCGAGATTGGAGAGAGAGAGGAATGAAGCGAGAGAGATGGCAAAAAATGGGTGAATTGTATATTTATATCGGTTAGATAATGATATATTATACATATGAATTTGTATATATGGCAAGCGAGGTTGGGAGAGACGCGACTGAGATTTGGGGAGGGGGGAGAGAGGCCAGCGAGATTTGGAGAGAGGCGAACAAAAGAGGGCACAAAGTGGGAGAGAGGTGAAACTGTATATTTATATTAGTTAGATAATCGTATATTATACATATGCATTTGTATATATGGCAAGCGAGATTAGGAGAGAGAGAAGAAATATGAGCGAGATTGGGAGAGGGAGGAGAGAGGTGAGTCTCTAATTTGTTACATTCATCTGTCCCTAATTACTTGTCCGCTTTTCATTTTTTTTTTGTTGTCATTAGATACTTGTCCACTTTGACAAATTAAGAAAGGATAATTTTTTTTGCATCTTATACCCTCAATTAATTAGTTTGAAAAAGATATAACTTCTTGAAAATCTTAAGTCTTTGATTTATTCACTTCATAATTAATAGAGCTAAAATAATAAACTCACTAGTTCATTAATTGTTTTGTTAATAAGTATGTCAATTCAAAAGTGAAAAAGTAATTAGGGACAGAATGAGTAGTAAATAAATGGGTTGCCCGATTAAATCTGCCTGACCCGTTTTCCTTTTTCCTTCCTCATCTGTCCTGAAAATCAGGCAATGGCCTCTCCGCTTAATCACAGTTTGAAGAAAGAAGAATAAAGTGAATGACTTGAATTATCAGAGGGAAAAGTTGAATCTGAATCACTTGAGCTTGACCTTCTTCTTCAACTTTTAACAATTATGGCCACTTCTGATTCTCAGCGTCGTTCTGTCTTTGGTTAGTATTTCCCCCCTAATTCTCTTTATCTCTCAATTGGTTTTATTAAATTCTATTCAGGTTAACGTGATTCCACCAATTGTTTGCTGAATTTGTTGAAAAGATTGAAACTTTAACCAATTGGGCGTATTGGGTGTTGGTAATTTGGTCCAATTTGTGTTGCTTCTGTATGTATTTTAGTATATTACGATTGCTGGTAAGTTGTTAGCAGAATTTTTAAGTAATTTGGATTTATTTATGGGTTATGTAGTTGGGAATATACCTTATGATGCTACTGAAGAGCAACTAATTCAAATCTGTGAGGAAGTTGGACCAGTTGTTTCCTTCAGGTTAGTATGTTTTCTTTACTTTCTCTCTTATATTGCTCAGAAATAGTTTTATCTTTTATTTGTTTTATTTAGTTAAGACAGTTGTTTGGTTTTCAGAAGAGGGATATAGAACAGGTTGTTCTGTTGCAAATTTTCAACTTACAAGTGCACTCACATGTCTAGTATATGTAATAGTTGTAGTAAAATACTATTGCAAATACTTAACAACAGAGAAGATGATTGTGTTTTCAAACTAAAATAGGAAAACTACAATAGGGAAACTAATAAATGAAACAGTAACAAAGAAAGGGTAAAACAATAATAAGAATGGGATGAGATGCTAAAAGAAGGGGGTGACATGCCCAACAGAACGGGGATGAGTAGGACAAACTACTTCATACTTCATACTACAGAGCACTACTTATGTAGAAACTATATTTCTTCTTAGCTTGTCAAATAGACTTTCAACACCTTTTTTTGTCAACTAGAATCCCAAACATAGTTTAGAAACGATTTGCTTGGTTGTTTCTTCTTTTGGCTCGCGTAAATCCTCTTCGAGAAAAAAATACTTTAACTAGGTCGCCTGCCTTGTCTATTCACAAGAATACTCTTTTAACTTTTTCATCACAAATTCAGTGTTTTCTAGTGGTGATTATCCTTGTAGATGTTGTTTTGTAATGCATCCTTGTAGATGTTGTTTTGTAATGTATCCCTGTAGATGTTGTTTTGCTGATTGAGGATTTGAGGTGACTTATGGATAGAGTAAACTTGACGGCTAGAGTACCAAATATCATTTCTAGTATAAAAATGATTGTTTTGAATTATTACTCAGCTGGTTGAAAAACTTTTTATTGGGAAGAATTTTAAAGTTTTGTTTAGACGGTGTTATGTGGAGGATGACCAACTGAAGGAGATTCTTTCATCTTAAAAGAGATGACCCCCCATCCCCCTCTTCTTCTTTATTTGGATGAGTCTACCTAGCGTTTCCATCTTTTCATTCTTTTGGTTTATTTTCCTCAGATTGGTTGTTGATAGAGAAACTGGGAAACCAAAAGGTTATGGATTCTGCGAATACAGAGATGAAGAGACTTCCTTGAGTGCTCGTCGCAACCTTCAGGGTTACAAGATAAATGGACGGAAGCTAAGAGTTGATTTTGCTGGAAATGACAAAAATTCTGACAGAAATCGTGAACAGGTAAGATATTTAGACACCCTAAGCCATTTTATGAGTGTCAGCAAAAATTACTTTAGTGTATTTCTTTCATTAGCTGTTCTTTTACTTTCTTGTTGCTGGTTTGAACAACTGCTTTCCTATTTATTTCATGCAAGGTGATGTTGGTATTACAGTAGGTTCTGTGGGAGAAAAATTCTTCTTTCTAGATATCCAATACTAACATCACTGGTTTTCATCCTTGTTAAAAACCGTGAAATCTGGTGTTTTATGCTTCAAACACTTTAGCTGCCTAATCCACATATCATGGGATGCACTCTTATCGCTAGAGCAATGCCCTGGGGCGTACTCGATAGAGCAATGCTAATCTTTTTGCCATGGATAAGTACTGCATTTCAACAAGCCAACTTCTTCGCATATTTTCTATTGTTCGTTGCCGCATATCAGATGATTTATGTTTTTATTCCAAATGTATCAGGAATTGTCTTGTTTCCACCCTATATTACCGTTAACTACTGATTAATTTCAACCTGGGTAACTGGATAAAGAAGGTTCTTGTTCATGTTGATGTGTAAACCTGAGTCAAGGCCTGCAACCTATAACATTCAACTTTTTTGTTCTTTTGTTAAAAAAAGGTGCATTTCACTTATTTCTGTGCTAAACTAAAGTCCGAATTCTTTAGCATGTTTTCTTCATCAACTTTTTTAACCTACTTTATGTTAAATATATCAACACTTCTGCAGATACCTTAATAGTCATGCCCAAACATAATTATGATCCTTAATTAGGATGAAAGAGTGCTTCCTAATATTTAAACTCCTCTTGACAAATATTGTGAGAGAGCTTTTTGTGTGAATTATTATCATTTTTTTCTGGACATCACTTTTTCAGACACAAGCAAATACTTTATTGAACCCGTTCATTGAGGAAAGAGAAAGGAAAACAAACTAATACTCTCTTCGAATACTATTTTTCTCTAATTTTGAATAAAAATCTATTCAATTTACCATGTTTTTCTTTTCTATACAGGAGCGCGGTGGACCTGGCATGGTCGCGAATGCTGGTGTGTTTCACTCTCACTTCTTTTTTTCACTTTTCTCTTCCAATAGGCAAAAGAGAGGGGGGCATGAGATTCATATCATCAATTATTTTTTTTATTTTCTCTCTTTATAATATTTAATGTAACTTTTCTGTTGTAATGTCTTATCAGATCCCAAAATGCACATTGGGGGACCAGCTGTCCCTGTGGATTCTGCACTTCAGCAGCCATTAGGCATGCAAGTAGCTATGACTGCTGCAGCCGTTATGGCAGGAGCTCTTGGAGCTTCTCAGAGTGGAAACTCATTCAATACATCTGGAGTAGATCCTTTAACATTACATATGTCCAAATTGTCTAGGAGTCACCTGAATGATGTTATGTCTGAGTTTAAGGTCAGGATGTTGATTAAAATTTTCTCCCATTCATGATATTTTTAGTCCTTCTTGAATATTGTTGCAAAACTATAATATAATGACAAACTTTGAATTGCCTTCAAAGTCATTATGCTGAGTTATGCAAGAAGTAACAGAACTAGAAAACTACCCTTATGGCTGGAGGTATAGGAATTAACTAGCCAAATGGTCTTATTCTGGCATATTATTTCATTTATTATAGTGTCAATCAATGAATGTAATTCTCGAACCTCGTGGATAACTGCTTGACGCCTTGACATAATTATTGTAATTTTGATGTCAGGCAATGTGTACACAAAACAAGGAACAGACACGCCAACTGCTGCTAGCAATTCCAAATTTGACAAAAGCTCTTTTTCAGGTATTGACTTATGCTAGATGCTCAACATATTTGCAAGCTTCTGGTGTTGCTTAGCATTTTTGCGATTGCTGACTTCTCAATAATAATAAAAATAATTACCTATATTCTTCATAGTTGGTGACAACTTCGATGTCATTATAACTTCTGTGCTTATGTTATCATTACTACAGCATAGTCAAGCATCCATGCAAGGCTTCTGAAATCGCACTTACAGTGTTCTTTCCTCGGCTGTATTCGTCAGTATTTTAAAGTCACAATTCAAATCTTTTTTCTAGATTAGGACAAATGTACCTGTCCGCTGATGTATATCATATGGTTTACCAAAGTGCATGAGAGTTATATGAGTTGGGACTACTATGTTTGAAAAAAAGGAATTGTAAGAGTTGGTACTATGTGAGGAAGTTTAATATATTGGAGCACTTAAAATTATCTTCTGTATTTTTTATCCCTCTAAACAAGGGCCGACTTGGCTTTGACCTAGCGTCTACTTTGAAATAAATTTTTTTTAAATGGAGTTTCAGAAAAAGTTCCATGGAATATACCAATTTGTTCCTGGCCAAGTTATCTGAGAGGTGCTACTGCGACAATTTTGTATTTGACTAATCCTCTCATAAAGGTGCTTTTAAGTCAACTTACAAAAAAAGGACATAAAAAATTGACTTTACAAGTAAAACTTTCTTCAAAAAAGATTCACTTTACACTTAGTACTAGATAAATAGATAATTTGTGTTAAACAGTTCTACTATTCAACATCTTCTTGATGCCACCAATGAAATTTCTTAGTACTTCAACAAAAATAAATGATATTAAATAATTAATGTCACAACATTACTTAAGTTTCTAATCTTTATTTAATTAAATTGTAAAATACAATTTAAGGGGGAACAAATTGAGAAGTATTAATACATATGATTTCGAATCCAAGTCGGGCACCACTAAGAGACAACGTGCTGAGTATGGATAGTCTTATTATTGTTGTACTAATAAAAATCCTATTTGGATTATACTACTTGTCACGATCGGAGTCTAGACCCTAGCCGAAACCGACGTCGTTGACCTCTCAGAGGTCGCAGACAAGCCTACATACGTCATTGTTACATCATCTAGATTAATTTTAGCGGAAAATTTGAACTTTTTGTTTACTTAGACTTCATAGTGAGAAACATTGAACTCGCATAACATTATCTACATAAACTCATAAGTGTTCACAACAACCATCTATTATCAAGATAATCAAATGAAATACATAGTCAATATCTGTATAAAATATAAAGTTGCCAAAATGGCACCAATAAAATATCTGAAAATAACTGAGAAAAAAACACTAATGGAACATAATCCACTACCTAATGTCTACGTCTAATGCTAGAATAAAATAGTAAGTATCCTCGAAAGCATGAGGGCCTACCAAATCCGGATGAAAGCTCCACGTCCGGATAACTTCAGCGTCGATTCTTAAGTTCTAGCGTCCAGCTGCAACTACACCTAAAAGTAGAGAGTTGTATGAGATCAGTACACACTTGTACTAAGTATGGGTATATGCAAGCACACACCAAGGACATGCATGATTAAGAAGAGCTCTCTCCTAACGATATGAATTATGGAAAGTCAAGTCAGTAGACTTGCCAAAATCGGATTAGGAAAGTCATGCTATGAGAGTAACATGCATCATCATTCATATCATTTTGCAAACAACACATAACATATTGCACATATCATATCACGTAGTTCATATCATTCCTTCATATGTCATGAGACCTTGGAATCATGGACTTGATATTTGGACTTCCCAAAATGAGGGCTCAACATATGGGACCTCCACTAGGGAGTCTTCTTTAGCAAACACGGAGTCTACTTCATTCATTTATACATACTTCATTTTCATTCGTTCGTAAGCTAGTGTAAACACCAGTTATACCTAGTGTCATTACTTAAGTCTAGCTCACCTCTTGATCATCTTATCCTAACACCTTTGGTATCGTTCATTTCATTATGTGCATTATCTGAGGCTGTCCTCATTCTTTCTTTGGGAACTTTAACCTTAACCAACATAGATCATGTGAGCATCATGAAATCCAGTGTTTAACCCCACACCGAAAAGAGGTGGAATCATCGGCAAAAGTGAACCAAAACATGCTAGCGTATATAGGGAGTCGAACCCTGCTAGAACCCTATATTGGCAGTATAGGTTCAAAGACTAGGAGATATAAGGAGGCCCATACCCGTCTAGACGGACAGTCTCATCTCATTAGAATTACACGCACCTCTGCCTTCCCGAAAGAAGGAATCTCAACTCATAGCTAGCCTATTGGTGCTCATTATAAAGTTCCATTACATTCATCTCATACATCATAGAAGTTGGCTTCTAGCATGAGGGCATCATAGCTCATTAGATTATTTCTCATCTCATCATTAGTATTAAGTATGCATTAACTTTTAATACTTTCATTAGAGTGTTCATACAGACTGGTCTGTTCATTAACATTACACTCTCATAGGCGAGTACGTTTTGGTAACATTTACTTAGTTTGATATTGCTCTCATGTTTCACATTGGTCTCTTATTATGTTGTCACCACATCCATTAGTCTTAGCACATTTGCCCATCATAATTACTCACCATTTTTTTACGTGAATGTTCATTTCATCACATGCCAAAGTAATTGGCCTTTTAGTGTATTTCACACTCTTACTTAACCCTTTTGGGGTCTAATCATTCCTCACATAACATCTTAGGTTCACTTTATAACGTATGCTGGACTTATGAGTCCATACGCACAAGCCATGAGGCTTCATTCATAATTCATTTAAGTGCATATTGTTCAAGATTATGTGATACAAGTCTTATGCATCTTGTAAGTATGCCAAAGTCTCAATTTGATTCCTATAGGCAACATTCATTAAATATTTAATCACGTAAGAGTTATGTGTCAATACGGAATTTGGGCAAGGGAACCTGGTTTTGAATCCCTTGAACGACATTTAGCCATTCCTAAATTTTAACCATCGTGTCACTCGGCTTGGGGATCCAGGTTCGACCCCCATTGCTCACGTTAATATTTTTTTTCTTTTCACATTTCATTTTGGCAGTTGCTGAGGGGCGTGGGATCGATTCCCCATGACCCCATACTTTTCTCTTAATAAATTTTCCCCTCCTTAGCTTCTCATTTTCGCTACTGGTCGAGGGGTTGTGGGATCTATTCCCCGAAGCGCTTTTTTTTTATATATATTTTCCTCTTCTCCTTTGCTACCTACCTAGAGGACGTGGGTTCAAATCCCACTATTCTCATTTATTTATTTACGTTTTAAGTAGAAGAGTCCGGCTAAGGGCACACGGGTTCGAATCCCACGCGCCTCACTTTTTTTTAGTAATATGTTTGGGGGATCTTTCGTGTCGTGGGATCGAAACCCCACAAAAGCATATCTTTTCTTCCTTTTTCTGCCGAGTTTCGCTGGAACCACAACCCCAGTTCGAGCCCCTCTTAGCACACCCCTTTTAATTAATTTATTAAGGTATGCTTTAGTGATGTCTTAGGTTCGATCGCTGCAAACCTCACCTATTTTTTTTATGTTTAGATGCCCAAAATTTCCAGAAACCATATGCAGCAGATTTCCAGATCTGGGGACTTTGTTACACGTTTTTTATGCAGCATTTTACGGGTCATTTGAGCACCTTTTTCTTAGTCATTCGTTAGGGTTCCTAAGACAAGTTAGAGGTATGATTTGTTCATTTGTTTTAACTAGAATTGATAACATTTCAACCATGTGAACATCACGATTTTAAGAACATCTAATTGCACATAAAACACGAGTGATCTCTATGCTATTAACATGCTCAAACAAAGACTCAAAGTCATGGTCACAATCTTACGCACATACATACGTGTCTACATTCATATTTCCGAAAGACACAAAACATAAACACATAATCATGAACACATACTCAAAACGAGATCATCACCACAAACACAGTATCCCTAAATTCTACCAGCAAGCATACCCAACCTAAGATCATAGGGAGCTAGTGACAGGTACATGCAATGGGGAACAACCCTAATTTTCGAGTTGATTCATTTGAGCCTTAAGAGTCTCTCGGGAAAGGGACGAAGAGGAAAGAAAATCCATACCTGAAGTTGTTCAAAAGTGATTCAACGTTCTGCCTATCTCTCCACTAAGCCAACGCCTCACCACCGAAACCACAAGCAAAATTCGTCGAGAAATTTATTTTTACTTTTCGTTTTTAACCTTGTTTGAGCGTCAAGTTCTGGATGAGCTTTATGTTTTTTTTCTTTTTGGTTCTGTTCGTTCTGTTGTTTTACAAAGAGTTGAGCATGAATTTGAGAAAGAGATGGTGAGAAACGTGTGGGTGTGTTAGCTTAGGATAAGGAGATTAGGAAGAGACTTAGTCAAATTCGGATTAATAATATTTAATTAATAAATAAATATCTGATTTTTCCTTTTTCTTAAATCAGCAATTAAATATTAATTAATTAAATTAAAAATTCACCAAATAAAATAATCAAATTAAATCATTGCTCCCACCTAGGTTCGAACTCGGGTGGAGCAAGATTTCACTCAAAGGGCCAATTTCGGCCCTTTCTACACAAATTGCCCCTCCACCATCATAATTAATTAATTATTAAATATTTAGGGTAATTACAATACTACCCTTATCCTAGACAGGAGCCAATTCCTCCATATCCTCTGTTTCTTCTTCACCCACAACTCTTAGCCATGCTCACCACTTTATCTCCATTAAACTTACCTTGAAAAACTACCTTTTTTGGTGCACAGAACTATTTGTCTTTGTTCTGTGATCAAAATATTCATGGTTACGTTAACGGGTCTACTCCGTGCCCAGCGTCAACTATCAGCGACACTGTTGGTGCTAAGCCGAACCCAGATTACTCACGATGGATACAACAAAATCAGTTAATCCTTAGTCTTTTTATCTCATCCCTTTTCGAGAAAACACTTCCAATAATCATTGAAATGAATACATCGAAGGATTCTGGTACGCACTTGCAGCTACTCTATCTTCTCCATCTAATACACGGGTTCTCAATCTCCATATGAAACTACAGAACTTAAAACGGGATGATCTCTCTATCATGCAATACTTACACAAGGCCAAACACATCTTGGATGAAATTTCTACTGCTGGACGACCACTTATTCTTGCAGACCAAAATATAAATATGTTTAAAGGGTTGTGATCATAATTTAAAGATATTGTTACTACCTTATCAGCCCGTACTGAGCTAGTAACTTTGGCAGAACATCATAGTTTATTGCTAAATCACGAGTTCACCAATGGCACCTCCTTCTCATCCCTCTCTTTATCATCTTCTACCCCTTCAGAATCCATTAACCAATTAGCAGCCCACCTTAGCGATAAAAGTAGTTCAACTGACCGTAATGTCAACCTCAATTCCAATCGAGGTAGAGGTTGTTCATATCGTGATCGTGGTAGACGTGGAGGACGTTCCTATCAACGAACTTTCTCCAATAACAATCAGAAATGGAACTCCTATGATTCCCGTCCTAGATGCCAAATTTGTAATGACGGCAATCATCTTGCCAACACTTGTTATTAACGCTACAACAACTCACCGTATCCTACTGCATACCTAGTTCATCCATCTCCCCACTCACCAACAATCAATAGTTTCCAGATACAGGCGCTACTTATTACATCAGCCCGGATCTCATTAATATTCATCAAGTTGAGGAGTACAAGGGACCAAATCAAGTTCATGTCGGCAACAGCCATAGCCTTCCCATTCACCACACTGGTAGATCTCTTCTTACCTCTCCCTCTCGCTCTTTTTCCCTTAAGAATCTTTTACATGTTCCCACTATTACAAAATATCTTCTTTCTATTCAACGTTTTTCTATCAACAATAATGCTTTTTTGAATTTCACTCATATCACTTTCTTGTTAAGGATCGGGATACCAAGAAGCCTCTTCTTTTCGGTGGACTCTTCCTTCGTGTCATCTAATTATTCCATCAAGGCATCTCCTTCATGTTGGCATCTTCATCTCGGTCATCGGTATAAATGAATTCTTCAACAAATACTTAGGGAAAATAATTTACCTTGTAGTAGTTTTAGATTTTATAATCTATGATGTGCTTCTCAATTGGGCAAGTCACACAAATTATCTCTTTCTTTGAGTCTCAATAAAAGTTCTTTAATTTTACAATTATTATATGTCGATGTTTGGGGTCCAGCTCTACTTCTTTCGTCACAAGGCCATAAATATTTTTTAGTTTTTGTTGACAACTGCACAAGTTATACTTGGGAATTTCCCATTTCGAACAAGTCCGATACCTTAGCCGTGTTTCAAAATTTAGAACTATTGTTGAGCGACAATTCAACAATAAAATTAAATCTATACAATCTGATTGGAGAGGGGTATTTCGTTACATGTCACCTATTTTATCCAATCTTGGCATCTCACATCATATATCATGTCCACATACCCATAAATAACAAGGTAAGGTTGAACAAAAACATCGACATATTCTCGAAACTGGACTTAGTCTTTTTGCTCATAGTTCTACTCCTGCTCGCTATTGGCATTTTGCATTCGAATCAACAATTATCTAATTAATTGACTCCCTTCATCTACAACTAATGGTCTTTCTCTTTCTCCATATGAACTTGTCCATCACTCCATAACTGACTATGGTTTTCTGAAAGCTTTTTATTGTTTGTGTTATCCGTACTTACGCCCCCTATAATAAGCACAAGTTTGATTTTCGAAGTAAGCCCACTTGGGTTATAGATGCCTTGATCGCTCCACTAGACGAGTTTATATTTCCCGACACATCAAATTTGATGAGATTAATTATCATTTGTCAAACCTTCTATCCTTGGCCCTCCCCCATTCCAACCAACTTCATCACACCCTTGGGTTTCTCTCCCTGTTGCTATTCCTCCAAATTCTAGTCCTCCACAACAGGCCACTCCTACTACTTTATTTCCATCTGCACCTCGTAATACTCATCATCCTTCGTCATCACATTGTAGTACTAGTCACGGTCCCCACCAAACTACTGTACCCATCATCTCTCCTATCGTTGACCTTGTCCCCTCCTACATCACCTCCAGTGTCCGACTTCTCTAATTTCAATCTTGTTCCTAATCCGTCTTTACCACCCAAGCCAGAAACATCAAGAACTCATCACATGAAGCTTCGTAATATGAATCCTTCCACTCATTAGGCTTCTACCTCCTCACCATCCCCTCCAACAATTGAGCCAACTTGTTTCACTGAAGCAAATAAGTACAAAGAATGGAGACCAATGATGACATCCGAAATGGGTGCTTTGCTCTGCAATGATACATGTTCCTTAGTCCCTTACGATCTATCAATGAATGTTCTGGGGTACAAATGGGTGTTTAGTATTAAAATAAATTCCACTAGTGCTATTGATTGTTATAAGGCTCGCCGTAGCCAAAGGATTCCATCAACTCGAAGGTCACGACTACTCAGAAACTTTCAGTCCGCTCATCAAACCAGCCACAATTCGCATTGTCCTTTCCATGGCAGCAACACATCATTGGTCTTTACACCAATTGGATGTCCAAAATGATTTCTTGCATGAGGAGCTTCAAGAGCAAGTTTTCATGTCTCAACCATTAGATTTCACTCATCCTCTCTATCCTATCCATGTATGTCACCTAAAGAAGTCTTTCTACGACCTCAAACAAGCACCCAGGGCCTAGTATATGTGACTTCTTCTTTTTCTCGATCATATGGGATTTGTTGCCTCCAAATCAGACACTTCTCAGTTTATTTACTGATAAAATGATGTAACAACATATATCTTGGTCTTGTAGATGATATAATAATTACGGGGAATCACACCTCGTTTTTGGATTCCATTATTTCTAAGATCGGGTTTGAATTTTCAATACGTGATTTGGGTCCTTTAAGCTACTTTCTTGGTGTTCAAGTTTCTACCGGGCCAGATGGTATTTTCCTCTCTCAACACAAATATATCAGCAATCTTCTTTTCAAGGCTGACATGCAACAGTGCAAACCTTTAGTAACCACTATGACAGTGAATATAAAGCTCATAGAGAGGACAACCCACTATTTTCTGATGCAACTATGTATCGACATGTTGTCGGCGCATTACAATATGTCACTCTCACACGCACGGACCTTGCGTTTGTGGTTAATAAAGTATGTCAATTCGTGTACAATCCCACGGAAAATAACTGGGCTGCTGCTAAACGGATACTACGCTACTTACAACACACTCAATATCATCATTTTCACATTCCTTGTTCATCTAATTTGCTACTTCAGGCTTTTACTCATTCAGATTGGGCATCCTGCATAGATGATCGCAAATCCACAGGTGGTTATGCAATATATTTAGGTGTTGCTCTTATCTCTTGGTCCTCGAAGAAACAACATACTGTCTCTAGGTCCTTCACTGAATCTGAGTACAAATCTCTTGCCGATGCAGCTGCTGAATTAACTTGGGTTCAATCTCTCTTGTCTGAGTTAGGCGTGTGTCTCCCAAAGACTCCAATTCTTTGCTGTGACAACATTGGTGCAACGTACCTTTCCATTAATTCAATATTTCATGCTCGGACGAAGCATGGAATAGTTTGTAAATATGAATAGTAGTATGGGTACTTTGTCATGAAAAATTGATTGTTTGCTGTTACTATCAAGGAGAAGTTTCAAGTTTCTACTTCCTTCAAACTGCAGAAAAGAAAACTACTTTTGCTACAATTTAGAATCACTTTTTTTCAAAAGCTTGACCAAACACTTTATATCTCCAAAAAAAGTGATTTTTTAACTATAAACAGCATTTGCACTTCTAGTTTCTTAACAGCTTGGCCAAATAACTCAGTTTTAAATCTTTTCTTATCCATAGTTAGACCATCAAACTTGATTAAATAGGTTATTAGATTCAAATTCAGACCTTCTCTTGACCCTAGTAAGACTAAGATCACAAAACTTCAATCCATAATTCTATGAAATTGCATGTATAGTTGAATATTTATGTTCAAAAGTAAAAGCAATAAATATGCAACAAAAGACAATAGATTTTGAACTCTTCTTGTTTTGCTTTTCTTCTCTTTTTTCGTTTCCATTGTTAATGTATTTTTATGGAACTTGGTATATGCTGATATAATCGAGGTTGATGGATAGTTTTCTTTTGCTCTTCCATATATGGTGCAAAATTGAGAATAACAAAAAAAATTTGGAAAATAAGAGAGAAATGATGTGTTGCAACCACCATATGCTACATATAAAAAGTTTATATGACATATTTGATCAGTTTCATAATCTAACATTATCTTGGCCTTTTAGATCAATGGAGAAGTACTGAATTTCTATTTTTAAAAAATATATCCTTTTTAATATACTTGGGATAGCATCCAAGGGTGTGGCCTAATGGTTGATGAAGTGGGTTTATAACTATGAAATTGTAGGTTTAAATCCCAGAGAAGACAAAACACTAGATGATTTCTTTCCATTTGTCCAAGCCTTGATGGATAGAATTATCCGATACATGTGTTGGTGGGAGGTAGTAGGTACCCGGTGAAATTAGAATACATTATCCTCATAGGGGAAGATTGTGACAAAGTGAATTTCTCACCATTACTCACTTGTTGCTCAGTTACCATTTCATATTTTAGCACTTATTATGTTTTTTTATAGATAAGATACAATACATAACCATTAGTGTTACTTGGCTGATTTTTGTATTGCCATCTGCTAATATTTTTGAGGAAGAATTTATGGTCATTATCTAAAAATCTATTAGAGTGACATCAAACATATGATTTTAGTTGATCGAAATGTTAATATTTATTATCTTGAGGTGCAGAGTAAAAAGCTCATATTTTGGACATGCATTTTGTGTATTTTCATTATAATATGTTTAATAAAGAAAAGAAAATATTTACATTTTTCTTACAGGTGACATAAATAACAATTGAAGAAACTGCTGCTATGAGTTTTTCTTGTACTGTGGATAGCTTGCAGTATCATCACAATGATGACCTTGACACTTGTGTTGTATGCTTGATGTTTTAGATGTTTTCCTACATTATGAATTACATAATCGTTTTTTATTTTCTAGAGTGATGAACATGCTTTATTCCACATGAAAGGGGTCATATTACTAGTTCTCAGTTTCAAAATAGCAATGTTGCTTGTTTTTACACTGTATGGTTATTGAAATAGCACACTTACAAATTTAGATTTGTCTGCCAATGCAGGCACAACTAATACAGGGAATGGTAACCCAATCAATGGTTCGTTCACTGGTTCTATACTTTTTTTAATATTATTCTCTCTCTCGATATAGATAAAAGTTGTGAAGTTGTGTCTATTCAAATTCTTACTGCTTTCCTTTACTTTTTTGTTCTTTTGAATTTGATTCCTATTATTTTAGTATCAGAGCCAAGTTAAGGACAGTTTCAATAATTCTTGCATATTT
Source organism: Solanum pennellii (assembly GCF_001406875.1). Taxonomy (NCBI): domain Eukaryota; kingdom Viridiplantae; phylum Streptophyta; class Magnoliopsida; order Solanales; family Solanaceae; genus Solanum; species Solanum pennellii. The sequence continues at coordinate 74,277,349 of NC_028645.1, forward strand.
CTTAATTTATTTTAAATCAGCACATATATGCGCGCATACTATTTCAAAGCGCTACACCTAATCAATCATCTTTAAAATGTCCAGTTGCAGACACCAAATATTCAACAAGCTCAACTGCAGTCATTGTTGCTAGATAGTCAACAGCTACCAACTCGGCCTCTTCCTGGGTTACCCCCACTTCCCCCTAGATTTCTCCCCAAGGCACGGCCTCAGATTCAATCGGTGCAACCAGGGCAGAATCAAGTTTTGCAGAGTCTGTTAACGACACCTTCTGGAATCCTTCCAGCAATACAACCCCAGGTACTGGTGTCAATGAACCCACCAGTTCAGGTGGGAACTTCCTCTTCTATAAAGCAGCAAATGCAACATTCTTTCTTAAAACAAGTTTGGCCAGTTGCATTTACGAATTTTACATACAATAATTAAGTAGGCACAGCAAATAACAAACTATCATCCTTCTCCATTAATGCATTATTGGAACAAGGTTTTCAGGTGCAAATATTTCTTTGTTGTGAAAATGACTTAAGGTCCATATAACTTATTTTGAACGATTTTCACGCTCGACTGGTTGAATAAATCTATCCAATGAATAAATTTACCTTTGGAAGAAAGAGGGCTTATTTCAATTACAATGAAAATAGAAACAGACATGATAATTATTATATGAAACAATTTACTTCCAGTGATGTGGGACATCAATGTGATGTTGTATAATTTTGTGTTTTTTGGTTGTAGGGAAACCCTTCAGCAGCTTTTGGGATCTTGGATAATACAAATAATTCATCTTTGATTACCAGACCAGCTTACCCTTCAGGTTTGCCTGAGAAGAAGAGACCGGCGGCTAACAATCTACATCTTCCGAGTCCGCTATCGAAAATGACAAGGATTAATGATGGAATAAGTTATGCCATGCTTGATGCACCTCTACCTACGCCCCAGTTAGGACCCTCAAATCAAGTTTCAGCTCCACTACAAACGTCAAACCCTGATAACCAAGCTAGTCAGGTATAACTCTGGATGTGTGAATGATTGTTTTGATTTGGTACTATATATAGAAACATAAAGGATGTAGTTTAGTTTTTATTAAGATGTTCTTTTCAACAGGTGCAGCTTCCCTCAAACGTTGAGTCTGCCTTGCTACAACAAGTACTGAGTCTCACTCCTGAACAGTTAACTTCACTTCCACCAGATCAGCAGCAGCAGGTCATTCAGCTCCAACAGAGGCTTCGCTAGCCAAAATTTAATACGCAAAGAGGACCTCACATACACCTGCAAGCGGAGTATCTTTGCCCTTCCGAAATATTTGCGTATAAGGGCATGTTTTCTGTCTCGGATAATTTTCGTATTGTAAAGCGATTGATTGAGAAGGATCTAGCATCGAATTGACTTTGTGGCTCCAGTTGTACTCTAGCATTAGATATTTAAGAGACATGTTCATTTCCTTAAGTTTTTTGTATAAATTTTTCGTTGTTGATGGAATCCTGTGTCTGTGATATTAAAATGTTTATTTCTATTATTGTTCTGAAGTAGCTATAAGAATTCTGGAGAATGCTTTTTATAGTTGTTGATAATTCTTTTGTGAAGGATGGATTAGACTGTTTCTCCTTTGTATTTTTTTGCATGGTTTATCATCTCTCCGTTGAAAATGGTTTAACTGGTAAGGTTTTCTACCTTTTTTAATTTTCTTTTGTGACTATACAAACTATGCTTGGTGATACGAGTTGTATCACCTTGATCAACTTTCATGATCATGAAAAATATAGTTTGAGTATCCTACTACATACTATTTTATCCAAAACGATTGGGTTGTGTTGTTTTTGTTGTGTTCAAACTCATCCTCAAAGCAATTATGTTGTTCTCACTCCAATTCCATATGCTTTAACAGAAACTTGAGAATGTCACATCTCATCCTAAAGGTTTGACAAATGAGAATATAGCAAATTATACAATTCAAAGGTTGGTGGTGCTCCTTTATGAAGAAAAAAAAGGTGTATGAGAAGTTATCATCTTCCAAAACTTTATTTGTTGGTGAAATATTAAGAAATTTCACAATAATAATAATAACAAATAACTTTATTATTTAATAAAAGGTGGTTTTGAAAATAAGATATGTTAGGATCGAATTCACGCACACACACTAGATGAATGAAGAACACAAGAACTTTCAAGAGAAAGAGATGAGAAATCCAGAGAGAGAGATAAAACCCAATATTTCGTGGTAACACCCCGTAAGTAAACTTCCACGGCGGTGAGGTATATTTATATTAATAAATCGGAGTATTTTTGGTTACAGAGAATAAACCGCGTAAACAGTTATATATATTAATCAGGCTCCACTACCTAACAATTCTCCCACTTGGAGACTGACTCAGTCATCCAAAAAATACATTCTCAAAAAAAATCTCTTCATCATCAACATCTTTACCGCACCGCAACATCTGTAGCAACAACTACAGAAGACCAACCGAGGTTTTACATAACCTCAGTTTCCCAACATCAACACATTTCGTCAACATGTCTGCCGGGTTCTTTGCACCCTCTATCTTCTCCAAGCACATATCACCATCCTCCACTGCCCTGCGAGTGAAATGGTATCGCCTTCTGATGTGCTTTGTCTTCGAATGATAGACTGGATTTTTCACCAACTGTATGGCACTCTGGCTATCTGAGTAAAGAATCTTCTCGCTCTGCTTCTTGCCCAATTCCTCAAGATAATCTGCCAGCCATATCATCTCTTTCCCAGCTTCAGCTATTGCCACATACTCAGCTTCAGTAGATGAAAGAGAAACACACTTCTGAAGCCTGGACATCCAACTCACTGCTGTTCCACCTATGGTGTAAATGTACCCGGATGTACTCTTGCTCGAGTCAACATCCCCACCAAGATCAGCATCCACAAAACCCTGTAGAGTCACCTTGCCTTTGCCAAAACAAAGTGAAGTACTGGATGTACCTCTCAGATATCTCAGAAGCCACTTCACAGCTTCCCAATGCTCTTTCCCAGGGTTCGCCATGTACCTGCTAACAACTCCCACTGCATGTGCTATATCAGGTCTAGTGCAGACCATAGCATACATCAAACTACCAACTGCTGAAGCATATGGAACAAGTGCCATGTGATCACGCTCCTCGGCAGTCTTGGGTGACTGCTCCTTTGACAATTTAAAGTGATTTGCCAATGGAGTAGTCCTGGGTTTAGCATCATTAACCCTGAATCTGCTCAGCACCTTCTCAATGTACAACTCCTGAGATAGATTTAAAGTGCCAGCAGATCTATCCCGAGAAATCTTCATCCCCAAAATCTGCTTTGCTGGACCCAAATCTTTCATCTCAAACGCTGCAGACAACCTTGTCTTCAGATTGTTAATCTCCCTCATACTAGATCCTGCAATCAACATATCATCCACATACAAGAGTAGAAAGACATATGAATCAGTGTATTTCTTGAAGTAACAACAAGGATCCTTTTCAGCTTTGCAGAATCCACTCTTGGTCATGAAGGAGTCAAACTTCTTGTACCACTGCCTTGGTGCTTGCTTTAGTCCATACAAGCTCCTGGTGAGCTTGCACACCATGTGTTCCTTGCCTGGAACCACAAATCCTTCCGGTTGCTGCATATAGATCTCTTTGTCCAGATCTCCATGTAAAAACACTGTTTTTACATCCATTTGCTCTAGATGCAAATTTTCCGATGCAACAATACTCAACATAATTCGAATAGAGGTTAACATCACAACAGGAGAGAATATTTCAGCATAATCAATACCTTTCCTTTGT
>NC_028645.1:74284638-74285955 GCF_001406875.1 Solanum pennellii
GACGTAGTCTTCTCATTCACGATGTTGAACGCCACGTTTCTTGACAAAGTCAACCGGATCAACCCTAGCGCCTGGCGATCCTTGAGTTTCCACTTCTCCTCGGTCATGGATTCCGGCTTCACCCCGGTCAACGGTTCGTGAAGATCTTTCTGGTACAGATAATCTTCGATCTGCATCTTCCAGAAACTGAAATCGGATCCATCAAACTTCTCAATTCCAAGCTTCGAACTATCCATCTTCTGTGGTCGTGTTGAATCTCCTTAGCTCTGATACCAGTTGTTAGGATCGAATTCACACACACACACTAGATGAATGAAGAACACAAGAACTTTCAAGAGAAAGAGATGAGAAATCTAGAGAGAGAGAGAAAAAACTCAATATTTCGTGGTAACACCCCGTAAGTAAACTTCCAGGGCGGTGAGGTATATTTATATTAATAAATCAGAGTATTTTTTATTACAGAGAATAAACCGCATAAACAGTTATATACATTAATCAGGCCCCACTACCTAACAAGATAAATATTACTACAACGATATATAAAAATAGTGCATAAATTTATAAATACTTGAGTCGTGCTGGGCACTGTCCGAAGAAACTATTTCAACGGTGTGAAATGCTTCCATGATTAAACAAGTACTTCCCTATCTTAAATAGAGGCAACAGGAATCAGCAAATTAATTAACATCAGCAAGTATTAGGGGGAATAACAAAGCCAAAATTATTAATTAATTAACATTAAAATAGAAAAGATGTAAAGAGAGAAGTAGAAAATGTGAGGGAGTATATGTTTTTTTTTTATATTTATCAATGCACAAATATGTTTATCAAGGAATAATTCAAAATAATTTAATAATTTGGCTTTGTAAAAAAAACTTAATAAAATAATCTTTTGAAATAAAATATTTTACTAACATCATTTCCCTTAGCAAAGCTGAACCTAGTTCATAAGTCACATATCAAAACTTGTTATGCCCTTAATCCTAATTATACTTCACACTTAGCTTCTAATCTATTTTATATTTGAGTATGTATCAAATGTACATAATTTCCTCCTTTTGTTTGATCTATATATTAGGTTTTGTTTCCTTTATTATACTGAAAATATTATTTTCTTCATTATTTCCTATAGAAAAAGATCCTTCTTTCTTGAGCTATGTGATTTTCTATAAGAATTTTCTTTCTTTATTGAGCTATAGAGTTTTTATTCTTTGTAAGAGAAAATTTTTGTTGTTTCATCAATTGGGATTGTTAGAGAAAAGTTGGGTGGGTTGAAATTTTAAATTTTTTTTTGAGAAAGATGAATTACTGTATCAT
>NC_028645.1:74286415-74301921 GCF_001406875.1 Solanum pennellii
TCTATACATACACGGTTATATTATAGATGAACAATTATGATTCAAAGGTTTGTATAGTTTGATGCCTTGATGGATAGGCTGCAGGGACTTTATCACGATTAAGTATAGAACTCTTACGCGTCGTTTGGTATAAACATTGATAATGCAGAATTAATAACGCAGAAATTAGTAACGCTTGGTTAGTAATGCAGGAATTAGTAGCGCAGAGATTGTTTTTTGTCAAGTGTTTGGTTCATTATTTTTCACTTAATTTTGTGTTTGATTTAAAACTCTACAAATTAATTTTTTCCTATTATACCCTTGTGTTATTATGAGTGTTTTCATGTAATTGGGTCAAGATAGATAACCACCTGATCGGGTAAATTCTTTTAATGAATTTTCTATTCCATTTAAATAGTTAAATGAAATACATATATACATAAAATTGTTATTAATTTTAAGGTGTGATTTGCCACTAAGAAGATTATTGGTGGCATAATGTATTTCTAATTTTTTATTGGTCTATATATATCTTAAACTTAACATAGATTTAAGACTACTTAAATAGTTCAATACCTAAAGCTTATTTTCTTTAAAAAAAAAAGTTTAAGTGGGTAATTGACAAACTATCTTGAATTAAAAAAAATAGAGTAAAAAATCTAGTGAAACCATTAACTACACTAGACGAATTTGAAAAATTAAAAAAAAAAAATATTTATAACCATTCTAATATAAATAGAAAGGAAGCTAAATACAAAAATAATTTAGAAAAAGGAATAAGGGGTTAGTTTAGTCATTTAGGAGTTTTATCCAAGGTTTAACAAACCTTGGATTAGTTATCCCTCCATTTTCTAGGGATAAGATAAGACCATATATAATGAATAAGAAATCCATGGATTAAATTAAATGAAGTAATCAAAAATGCATTAGTTGAATTAAATTTTAATCCATGAATTATTTAATCTAATACCGCCTACCAAACGAATCCTTAGAAGCTTGTTTTGGCTTGTAAACTAAGCATAAATTATTGTACATTCATGTTGACCTTGTTACTTATGTACTACCACATAACGATTCTGTGTTATGAATATTGTGGTGGCTTCGGTGGGATCCACATAGGTGTTCAATAACTTGTGTTCTATTTTGAAATGTTGGTTAGTCGAGATATTTGTTGTATGATTCTCTGATTGTGACCTTTTCGATATGGGTTTTTGTTAAGCCAAGATATATCTATTTGTATTTATTGAGTGTAATGCCTAATTGGATCGGCTCAAGATCAAGTGTGGTACAAATATTAGTTGTGAAGGACATATTTATTAAGGTACGAAGAGTATCACGTGACACTGCTTCATATCAAAAACATTGCAGATGTATATTTGAACAAGTGACACTTCGAGACACAAAGGTTCGCGCAACTTAGTGGTTAGGTTCTTCATATTCATGGTATGTTCTTCTTGGTGTTGTTTTGGTACATTTTTTGTTCAATATTTTGAATACATTTGAAAAAGAAGAAGTGAACTCATAAGAAAAAGTTCTAATATATGAATCGAATTCCTTTAACTTGAAACAAGGGTTTAATCTAGTTTATTGTTATATAAATTGAAATATCTTATTAGAATCTCTGGCTCCGATCTACCATTCTTCGACAGTGACACCCCTACTTAAATCATTTAGGGAAGCTTAGTCCTCTCATCTACTTAATTTCCTAACAATGATAAAATTTATAATTAAACATAGATGTTGACATATAGCCATAGATAGTAAGCAAACATAGGGTCAATAGTATACGTGGTTAAATATCATTCTAATAATAATATAATTCCTAAATAATGGACCATATCTCTAATAAAAAAAAATAGTGATTTGTTAGAAAACATAGGTTATAATAGTTACAAAATCTATTAAATGAAGATATCAATACCCATGACCAAAAAAAATATATAAAAAAACTAAGTCCATAACCATCTGGTAGTCACCAACCAGTCAAAAAAAATCAACCACCTTCTATATTCTCTTCATCAATATATCTCTCAAGAAAATTAGAAGATCTCTTCATTCTTCTTTACAAAATTCCAAAAAAAAATAAAAATACATTTATTTTTCTCTGCTAATTTTGTTGATTAGTTTTTTAGTGTAAGGTTTAAAATCAAATAATTAAATCTAGTAGATTAATGATGGAGATTATACAGCCTAATAGCCTGCAGTTACAAAACATGTTGCAAAATTCCGTCCAGTCGGTTAAATGGACTTATAGTATTTTTTGGCAATTTTGTCCAAAACAAGGGTATGTATGTCTTTATTTTCTATCGTATTGATTTAGATGTTTTGAGTTCTGAATTTGAAAAAGTCGATTTTTAAAATATATGATCTTTTTTCATGTCAATAATTTTCCTGTTTTAAATAATGAATAAAATTCAGAATTTTAACATTTTGAGTTTTGATTTTGATGAAGTAATATATATTTTGGAAAATATGATTGATTCCTTGATAAGTGTGTCTTTATCAAGAATTGTTTTATATCAAATAAAATAATGAAAGGATATAAACTTTAGGCATTATGAGTTCTAAGTTAACCTAGATAACATAAAAGCCCATTAGTCGAGTTGAACTGGTTAGTGATAGAAGTAATTTTCATAAACTGAGAACAAAAGAATGCACTTGCCCCCTTTTCCAGCCATTATTGTTTATCCACCCTGTTTTTATGTTGAAATCATGTCTTTACTACTTTTTCCCAATCGATATACCAGCAGTTGAGTGCGAAGCTTCCTTCATAAAAAAGCTCGTCCTTATCAATATTGGACTGTCTTTCATTATGTTTTTACTTATTTTTTTTTTTTGGAAATCTAACATTTTCCAAAAAATTTCATTATAGATATTTGTATTCCTCTAAATTTTATGAACTCTTGAATCTATTAAGGTCCTTTCCCTTTAAGATTCAGAATTTTGACGTGATTAGTATTTTTTAAATCAGAATAACTTACTCAGGATTCTTAAAATATGCTTATTTTTTATGTATAAACTCGTAAACTCATAATTGAATTTTTCATTATTGACATTTTTAATAACACAATATTATTGTTCGATAGGGCGTTAGTGTGGAGAGATGGATATTATAATGGAGCTATAAAGACTAGAAAAACTGTGCAGCCAATGGAAGTTACTGCTGAAGAAGCTTCTCTTCATAGAAGCCAACAACTTAGAGAACTTTACGATTCACTTTCTGCCGGTGACTCAAATCCCCCGGCGAGAAGGCCGTCGGCAGCATTGTCGCCGGAGGATTTGACCGAATCTGAGTGGTTTTATCTCATGTGTGTTTCTTTCTCTTTTCCTCCACCTATTGGGTAAGTCGTCATTCATCAGAATTTATCATTTATATATTAACATTAATCTTACAGATAAGAAGTTTTAATTTTTTTAAAAAAATAGAGATATTTTTTGAAATTTGTTATCTTTAATATGCCATGATATTTTGTATGTTTATAAAATTTTGAAAATTATAACATTAAATATGTCATAGTATTTGCGTGAATATAAAAATGTTACTCTCTTTTGAACTAAATATAAGTGAATTTAATAATATTTCAACAAAATAAAACGGAGAAAATAACAAGGTTTTTCCTGCATTTTTGATGTTGTCATATCAAAATTACCACAAATAACTTACTAGTAAGAATTTTCAGTCAAGTGATCAATATGATCAATATTCATGACCATACAAAGTATTTTCTTTTGCTTATTTTTATTTGTTCATTATATTAAAAATATATAATTATGTTTTACTTATTTAATATCTTTTTAAAAAGAAAGAAATAATTTACCTTTTTATACCTAATTTACTCTTAGTTAAGTACTACAATTATTTTCAATTCATTTCTTAACACATAATAATAAGGATGATGTAGAAAAATTATCATTTTATACTCTTTTTGTTCATTTTTTTTTGTCCACTACTTATATATGTCACTTTTAACATATTAAGAAAACATAATTTACTTTATTCATGTTTTACTCTTAGCATTAGTTAATTACTCTCAAAATCATTTTTGAAGAACTAATACTAAACATCAATTAATGGGGGTAGTATGGTATAATACTCATGTCCATTATTATTTTCTAAACGGGTGTGTCAAGTCGAAACATTACAAGTAAAAGTAATGTAGAGTATATTACTCCATCGGCCCATCTTTAGTTCTCCATATTTGATTTGACACATTTCTTAAGAAACAGTAAATAAAAGAGTAATTTTAATTTACTATATCACCTAGATTAATTATAAGTAATATGAACGCTGGAAAATATTTAATAATAAGGATAAAATAGATATAAATGTAACTTATCTCTTAAAATTGAACAAGTAAAGTTGAACAATTATTCTTAGTATAATGAACAAACGAAATGAACGGTAAAAAGGTAAAATCGTAAAAATAAGAAGAAACACCTTTAAAAATGTGTTGAGTTAAGTATGAACGAGTAAATATGAATGGAGTAGTAATCGGAGAGTGAATGAGGGTTGTTACATCGAAATAAAAGCAAGAATATATACACAAAAAAAGCAACTTCAATTGTGACCTCCCTAAGTCTTTGATTAATGAGAGACCATATATTCATAGAAAATTTAACTCTTACAAGTCAATGTTAGCTATAGATTAAATGTTACTGATAAAATAAGTTAATTAATTAATGTGGTAACTTCAATGCTTACTCTTCTTCCTTGTTGAGGGTCTAATAAATATTGCTCTACAATTAATGGGTTGCTTATTACTATAGGAATAGTGGGGACATATTAAAAATTTGTTACTTATTGAAATCTAAAAGGAAATGTTCAATTTTTTCACGTATGGTTACTTAATTAATATAGTAATTATTATTTCAGTTTAATTGGAGATTTTTAGATTAATTATTTATATGATTACTCGATAAATAATTATCATTTTAGAAAATCACTTTTTTTTATTTGAAGAAAATTAAAATAAAATTTTTTAAATATGATAGACATAAGACAATAAGTATTAATTGAATAATTAGATTATCATTTTAGAAAATTACTTTCTTTATTGAAGAAAATTAAAATAAAGAAAAAATTAAATAGAATAGACAATAAGTATTAATTGAATGACCAGGTGAGCAGTGAGCAATCCCTCTTTTATTTTCACCAACACAATAATAACATATTGACAACCTTAAGTAACAAGATAATTGACTACTTCATCCACCTCTAACAAGAATTAAATGAGAATAAGTTTTTTAAATCATTTTAAATATTTAAATAATGCTATTAAAAAATAAATTAATAAAGAAATTTATCATATGACATTACCTCTGATATTTTTTTTTCATAAAAAAAAAAAAAAAAAGATTACCAGGCAAGGCTTATTCAAAGAAACATCACATATGGATAATGGGAGCAAATGATGTTGATAGCAAAGTCTTCTGTAGAGCTATTCTTGCTAAGGTAAGTATTAATCACTATCATCTTTTAATTTTTATTTTTTACCTTCACAAAATAAAAGTATAGTCTTTATATACGTCATCCTCATCATATTTCACTCGTCACTGTATATATTGTTGTTGATATACCTTGAGTGAAGAAAATATAGATATAGTAAATTTATTTTCTAAATCATTCCACGTGACTCTTGTTATCCATGAATCGCGTGTAAGAATTTTTTCTAAATTCCTTGTATTTAAAATTTCTATGATATAACCTAACTCAATATTATATATAAAACTAAAATAAAAATCAGAATTATAGTATTTGTGCAATGATGTAAAACTTTTGAAATTTATGATAAAACCGTGACATAAATATATATAATTATGTCATAATAAATTAAATTTTTCTAAATAGTATATAGATGTCTCGCTCTTTTACCACATACGAATAAAAAGATAATGTCACACAGAATCAAAGAGATGACATATAAGATTTCATTGACCTATATATAAGGTCATGTATAGTCTGCTCGTTAAAATTTCATTACACGTGATTGAAATTACTATAAAATTGTGCCCAAAAATAAACAGTTACTTTTTGGTTTTAATTTATATGAGTTTTTTAAAAAGAACAATAAATTTTATATTTAGTTATAATTTAAATTATAATATTTTTTTTTAATATAAAATTATTTTTAGTCACATAAATATATATAAATTATTTTAGATCTGTCGAATTAAACTAACTTATTGAACAGATAGAATAATAATTTATTGTTATTATTATTTAAAGCAATTTAATTATCTGACTTTTTTTTTGTTTTTTAATTCATGGAACACTGACATGCCTATTATATAGAGTGCCCGCATACAGGTACTAAACTGCAGACCCTTTGACTTATTAAATTTTAATTATTGTGATAAATATTTTATTCCGCGTAATTCAATCAATTCGTTAATTAATTTTAATTTGATATGAAATTTACGAAAGTACAAAAAAATAAAATTTAATGAAGTTCAAAATGTTGCAGACTGTCGTTTGTATTCCTCTCTTGGACGGTGTAGTGGAACTCGGAACTATAGAAAAGGTAAAAACGTAAAATAAGTTATCAAATATATGTACATTATATTGATACACTTTGTAGTAATTTAATTTTATAAATTTAAATAATATTTATATTATCAGTATGTATAATTTAATCGATCTATGAATTTATTGTACATGATACACAACACAGGTTCAAGAAGATATTGGATTTATACATCGTATAAAAAGCTTCTTCAATGAGCCACAACAAGCTCAGCCACCAAAGCCAGCTTTATCTGAGCACTCCACTTCGGATCCCGCCGCCTTTTCGGAGCCACATTTTTACTTCAGCAATACTCCGTCATCCGCTGGTATTTGTCCAGCGGATCAAGACGGTAGAATTGCTGGAGAAGAAGAAAATGAGGACGAGGACGAGGATGAGGACGATGAGGATGAAAATGATGAAGCTGAATTAGACTCGAATGGTATAGCAATTCAAAGTGGGGCTGGAGCGGCTAATCCTATAGCGGCTGAGGCTAGTGAGCTCATGCAGCTTGATATGTCTGAAGCTATACGGCTCGGCTCACCGGATGATGGCTCTAATAATATGGACACTGATTTATATTTGGATGGTATTAGCCAAGCTGGAAATACGGCTGACTCTTTCAAAGCTGAGACTGCAATTAGTTGGGGTAACTTCCAAGACCTTCAACATTTACCAGGTATTAGCTTAAGCTATTATTCCATCTGTTTCAATTTAAATGTTTAATCTGTTTCAAAATAATATTTCATTTTAATTAAGTTGGATCGCTTATTAATCTAACACTTGCTATGTTTAACTATCATAAAATTTAGAATCATTTTTGTACATTACACACTATTATAACAAAAGAAGGAAAATCAACCCTCTTCAATAGTCTCATAATGTATTTCTACGTTGTTAAAAGCTAAATTCACATGAAATGTGTAATACATAGCTAATTAAAAAGACGATGGTATATATTGTAATTGTATGATCATTTCATCCTAAAAAGTAAATATATTCTTTCTTCTAGGTACAATAAATAAGATTTAAACGTCAAATATCAGTATATAAATATAACATTTTAGTAAATTGTACTATGATAATTCAATATTTAAAAGTTCAATTATCTTTTTTTTATCAAATGCAGGTGTACCTAGTTACGATGAATTATCACAAGTAGATACACATTATTCTCAAACAGTTTCAGCTGTACTTGAACACCTCTCGAACACAAGTTCCAAATATGCCTCTTCTGCTACCATAATGGGCTCTATTTCTCCTGATTCAGCCCAATCTGCTTTCACATTATGGCCCATCACTTGTAGCCCAAATCTCTCCCACTGCCGTCGCCACGACATCGGCGATGGCAGTGGGACCACCTCCCAATGGCTGCTCAAAAGCATACTATTCACTGTCCCATTTCTCCACAGTACTAAAAAATTATCAGAAGCTCTATCTCCAAAGTCACGAGACGCTGCTGCGGCCGACTCTTCGGCCGGAGCGTCTCGATTCCGCAAAGGATGTACGATAAATAGTAGTACACAACAAGAAGAGACGAGCGGGAACCATGTACTAGCGGAACGACGTCGTAGAGAGAAGCTAAATGAGCGTTTTATTATTTTAAGGTCCTTAGTACCCTTCGTTACGAAAATGGATAAAGCATCGATACTTGGCGATACAATAGAGTATGTGAAGCAGTTACGTAAGAAAGTTCAGGATCTCGAAGCGCGTGATCGCCACGAGGAAACTACCAAAAATGCAGGTATTTATATTTTACTACACGTTGATAATTGGACGGATTGAGCTGAGTTTATATGGATCAAGTAGACTAAATTAATAAATAACTGAGTTAAATTATTATAATTTTATGAGCTAATTTTGTCACTAGGATATATAGTTTAGCATTACCATTTCTTAGTTAACAAAATAATAGTGTCCTGAATAATATTTCACATAAACATATTTATTCAATGACAAAATTCTAAATAGTAATAGACTAATAGGTTACTTACCATTTTATCAAATTATCAATTACTATATTCATAAAATATACTTATAAGGGGATCGTTTGGTTCCTGATTAGAGATAAATTATTTACGTATAAAAATTATGCTTGTTTTTATTACAAAAATGAGGAAAAGTAACTACATAAAATCCAGCATAAGTTACACATTGTTTGGTTGATCATTTTTTTATTCATATGAAACATCACATTTTTGATACAATATGCATGATGAAGGTCATATATTTTTATTTTCAACATAATCAATATGTACATGTACAAGTTATTATAGATAATGTTTAGAATTAATTTATACCATAGAACATGGAATAACTAATATCTGCATAACTGATACAGAATTTTTTACGTGATAAATAGATGAAAAGAGTGGTTCACCAATAGTAAAGGCGTTTCCGGTGAAGGGTAAGAGGAGAATGAAGAGTACGGTGGAGGGAAGTATAGTCGGAGCACCGGCAAAGATGACGGGTTCTCCACCGATGGAAGAGGAAGTTTTGCAAGTGGAAGTCTCGATCATCGAAAACGATGCACTGGTGGAGCTCCGGTGTCCGTACAAAGAAGGGTTGTTGTTAGATGTAATGCAAGTTCTAAGGGAACTAAAGGTGGAAGTTGTAGCAATCCAATCATCTCTTAGCACTGGACTCTTATTGGCTGAGTTAAGAGCTAAGGTATGAACAAAAAAATAACTTATGTACATTCTTGGAGAACACATTTATAATTTTGAAAATAATAAAAAAAATAGTAGAAATAGAAGCGGATTTAGAATTTGAATTTAAACAACAACTTTATATTTTGGTGCAAAACGAAGTGATATATTATATCTTAATACGTATCAATACAAAAGAGTGATAGAGGATTAAGTTGTTGATAGTATCTAGGGACGAAGATGGGGTTAGTTACAATATTTACTAATATTATATATATATATATATAATTGACTTTATTTACCTAGCGAAAAGAGTTTCTGCTTTATCTGCTTTCAACTTCTTTCAACTACGAACAACTGATATTAGAAGCTTGACTAAATAGATTATAACTCCTTTTTGTAATTTGTTTTGCAGGTAAAAGAAAATATATATGGAAGGAAGGCAAGCATTTTGGAAGTGAAAAAGTCAATAAATCAGATAATCCCTAGAGTTAATTAAATTGATCTAATACCTCTTAGTTTGTCTCAAAAAGTTTAGTCTATAATTTGCTCAGCTCTTTCAAACCAAACAATTAAGCACCAATCATATTATAAATATTATAAATGCAACTCTAGTGAGTCATGTGTGACTAAGCTTGGACAAGTTGGAAAAGACAAGTTTTTGGGACACACTAAGAGAGATTATATAGAGAGAGAGTTAAATTAAATAAGAAAATGATGGAAATTTATAAGTAGCTAGTAATTAATTTAGTATGAAAAGTATAATTATCTATAACTTTAACAATGCAATTTGAGTGATACATATGAATATATCTTTTTTTGGTTATATTACCAATGTAATTCCCAAGTAGTCACTGTTTTGTTTTTTTTAGTTCTTGGTTTTTATTGACTTGTAAAAACATGCAATTATTACTCGTATTTAGCTTGAGAAAGAATGTTTTAAAAGTCCTGTTTTTCATTTTGAAAAATGTTCTAAAACTTCATTTCTACACTGTTTTGCATATACCTAGCTTCATGGATAAATAAAAAGGGAAAATACTTTCATTATTTGAAAACGTCAACATTTTTACTCCTTGTTCAGAAACAAAATCAAACAAGACAAAAGAAACTGGTATTAGCAAATGAAACAACATAATGTAGATATAGACATCTTAATTCATGTTTACTGTATCTTAGCTATACTCAATGTTAACGTAACACATAAATTTAATTTTGAAGATGTATAAATGATCATTTTATAAATTGGAGCGTGTTCAACTGACACTGTAAAGATGGGTTAAAGTGTTTGGATAAGCATCCTCAAAATTGTGGAGTGTTTACTTAGTTGTTAGTTGAGGCTATTGAAGAATTAAATCATCATCTCATCCAAAAACTCAAGTTATTAAAGATAAGCAAACAATTATTATTTTGTTGTATTTAATTTTCACGTGCCCCATCATACAGAGGTCTAATTTTTTTTCACGAGTTAAGCACATGAAAAATTTTACGACTCATCTTGATCTGTTTGTTTTAAAAAAATGCCTTTAGGCTTCAGTGTCAAACTTTTTGCTTGCACTTAAAAATGGAAGCGAGGATGGAGAAATGAAGAAAAAATTACACGATGAAAATAGAAACCTTATCAATAACATGAAAATCCAAATAATTAATCAATGACTACAAAAATGTCATGATAGTAATTAGTGGCGAAGTGAATGGATAACTAAAATTAAAATAACCAAATCAACCGTTACTGAGATTTCCCATAATACGAGTCAAGCATGTAAAAAATCTACTCTAATATCATATTAAAATGTGTGAACACTCGCATATCTTAAATATATTGTCCTACTATATTTATATATGGTCCACATACTACAAGCTTAAATTTTCTTCGAAGGCTAAATTAAAATATCTATCCATGTATTATATTTTTAATGCGGATCGCATACATATATAATCCGCAAATACGATGCAATTAACAGTAAAGTAAATAAGTACAAATAGTGATTTGAATAAATACACAGCTAGGGTATCTTTGGAAGATAGTGCAAAATCAAATAAATTTTTTTGTCATTAACCCAAAAGAAGTTCGATTTCATTTTCATATAAGTGGAGCCTATCATATGTATAATTCAGACAAAACATTTATTTTTCCTCCAAGCAGTCCATGTCCATGCCTTTTTGGACTTCACTTCGGAGCTTCTTTCAACTAACAAAGTAAATTAATTTAACTAATGTCGATAAATATTTTAGAATAATATTTTTATTTATGTGCATATTAATTTATTATAACTAAGAATCGTTTGATTGAGAATAAGTTATCCTGTGATTAACTATATATCTCAAAATAGGTTATCTCACTATATATTGTTAGGAACGAAATAAGCAGATGTAATACAGAAGCTAGCAAAGCATCCCAACATATATATGAGATAACTTATCACATCACTAAAATATAAATGATGAGATAAATAGTTTCATGACTATTTGATACCTCCAACCAAATGTAGAATAAAATAATCCTACATTTTTCCAGATTATTGTATATTGTTTTCCACACCAAACGACTCTTAATGGTTCTTTTGTTGTAGTAATACTTTGAAATAAAATGTGTTTTAGGTTTATGATGACTCAAGATTTTTGCTTGAACTTATAACATTAAAGTAGAGTCCGAAGCCTAAAGGGCAAAAATAATTGTCAAAATTTTTAAAAGGGCACATCAATTTCTTTTTAACTAAAAGGGCAAAATCGCTGACCTATCAGCGATATTATCCAAACTTTTTTCACTTTTACAAGAATATCGCTGCCCATGCAGCGTTTTCATAATTTATTTTTAAATCGCTGCCATGTAGCGTCTTCATAAAAAAAAAATATTTTTTAAATCGCTGCCTAGAGGGGATTTTTTTTTTTGGGAAATCGCTACCCTGGCAGCGCTGTGGAACCTTTTTTCTTTTTTAAAAAATTTGGTGCCTTGGATCTTTTTTTCTTCTTTTTTAAAAATTCTTCTTTTGCTATTTTAGTCAATTAATATTTTTTAAAAAAATATTGCTATCATTTTATTTCTTAAAATCGTATTAAATATTGGCGAATTTTTTAAAAAATAAATTTTATGATTTAAAAATAATAATTGGTGCTGATTTATTATTTTAAAAAAAATCCACCAAAATTGCTACTTGGAAGCGATTTTTTTGTTAAAAAAAAAGTTCAGCGATTTTTGTTATATGTATATATATATATATATATATGGTTTTCTACTTATTTTTATTTTAAACAATTTAAAAAATTAACAGATAAATTAAAACTAATTTCCCAATTTTATGTGTACATATAGATGATTTATTCAATTTTACCATTGTTGACCGTTATTCGACTTTAAAAGCAGATGTTTTATATTTTTTTAATTGAAAATGACATTTTTTGAGTGATAAATTTATTAAGATGACAATTATTTTTTCACAAATAATTCAAGACAACTAAATTGTTCATCCTATAACTAGTTAAAAGGTAATAGACAATAATATTTTCGACAATTTTCTACCTTGACCCAGTTACATAATAATTCAATGGAGTACTTGTAAAATAGATTTTTATAGAGCTATAATCCATACACAATATGAGGTAGGACAAAATAAACTAAACACTTGATAAAAATTAACCCTTCATTACTAATCTCTGCCCTACTAGTCCCTACATTAGTAATTCATGCATTAGTAATCCTTACATTTTTAATCTAGAACCAAACGACCCCTTAGTATACTATGTCAAAACACATGATTAATAGTATGTATTCTAACAATATCTCACTTAGACTCTTAATATACATTTACAACTTTCACATGCATTCATTTATGTCTTATCGAAATAAATTTATCAAGCTATTTCCTCATGCAACATTTTCTAGCAGTACTTAAGTCGTAAAAAATAAATTTTATACTAAATGCTGAGAGACCTTATCATTAAAAACTTGAAGAGTGTATTTCTTTTAAGGATTTCTATCATGAAAGTTCTCTCAAGAATACAAAAAAAATAATTCGATTTTATAATTCTCCTACTACAAGTAAGTTCTACTACATTA
Source organism: Solanum pennellii (assembly GCF_001406875.1). NCBI lineage: Eukaryota > Viridiplantae > Streptophyta > Magnoliopsida > Solanales > Solanaceae > Solanum > Solanum pennellii. The sequence goes on from NC_028645.1 coordinate 74,299,600, forward strand.
TCGCACTGTTATGGTATTTAGTATTAGTATTTTCTTCATAATATTTTGATATTGAAAAGTCAACAACTTTTTATTTAGTGTTCGTTTTCTCAACATCACTCCCACTACTTGAGGTTGCATATTTCTTATATTTAGTAAGGCTTGTCCCACTACATAAATGTAGTGGAAAAGCAGTTATGACATATTAGGTAGATGTTCTTGAACGTGTAAATTTTATATTGACTTATTTCTTATTTCCTTTTTCAATTTCTATCAAATTAGATTACTTCTGGGAAAATGGTTTACTAAATGATCCTATACTTGAATTCAGATAGTTCTATTAACAATTGTCTTATTTTTTAGGACACTATAATGAACATTCTCTCATTCTTTAGTATATCAAATTACAACACACATTCTATTCTTAGTTCCAATATTATTACTATCCCACTCAGCACATGTAATGTGTAATCCTATATCTTAACAATAGACTTATGTCAAATCTATAGTTGTTAAAGTTACTAATTTAATATAAAATAAATTCAAAATGTGATATGTAGTTTTTAGAACCTATTCCGTAAAAACTAATAACAAGTCAATAATTAATCTTATCATTTTGTAAGAATCTACTTCTTTTCTCTTCTGCACCAATCGGTTATAGAATGTCTGACACTAAATAGACATAAAAATATATGTACAAAATTAGTCATAGTCATTGTCGGCCATTTGGCCAAAGTTTATTTTGTTTTCTTGTAAAAAAGTCGTAAAGTAAATAGTGTCAGTAGGTCCTAATCATAAAAAGTAAGAGTCAAGTTACTGTGTAAATAGTAAAGGTCAAGTAACTGTGTAAATAGTAAAGACCAATCGTCTTTTAGCAAAGATGAAAGGTCATTATGTATGTGTATATAAGAGGCATTTGCCTTCATAAATAAAATATCAGTCTTCCACTACTCTCTTCTCTATACAATATTCCTCTTTAACGCTTCCACCCAAAAATTGGTATCAGAGCTAGCTAGTTAACTAACTAAGCTAATAACTATGGAGAAATCTGAAGCTACAAATCTACAAAATCAGGTATATTCTCTTACATTTATGAGTAGCTAAATTTTATTTATTCCTGAAAATCTCTTGTTGATTATAATTGTTTATCATGACTTAATAATGCTTTAATAAGCATCTTTAGAAGGTTTGCTACAGAAATATTCTTCGAATAAGTATGCCCAGACTATGCCATCCTAAGGTTGAAACCGGTAGGCAAAGAAGGCCGTTTAGGGGAGTAAACAAAGTTGAGGCGCTGTTAGGGTAACTAACCAAAGAAGAAAGCTGTAGTAGTGACTAGACGAGATGATTATTAAATCATTATTATTTCATAATAAATAAGTATAATCCATTAAGAGGTTGGAAGGAATAAAAATTTTAGCAAAAATGAATAAAATGAGTACCTATTTAATAGATGATGATGATAACTATAAGATATTACTACTCTATATATTAAAAGATCTGAGTACTGATATAAAAAGAGAAATTTATGACAAATTGGTAACATATTAGATAATAGAAATAACAACCCAAGGTTGGTCTGAGTTAACCATACAAATTATACAGGATGAACTTTATTATGATATGTATGATTTATATGATGATTTAGATATTGGAGATTAAATATGACTTAATATTGGCCAAGGCGATATGGTAGAAATTACAGGCTAAAAAAGATTAAATATCCAGATAAATTAAGTAAGCTTTTTAAAATATTATATAAAAAATTATAACGGATAAAAATAAAAATACTAACATAAAAAGAACCAAGACAGATAAAAAGGTAAGAAAAATATGGAAAAAATTAAGACCCTTGTATATAGAATATGAACTATCGCAACTAGTCAAAACAGATAGTGATAAAAAAGATCAATTGATAAATATAATTTCGAAAACAGAATACAAATATGTTCGTTATTTGAAAAAACATTATGGACAAAGAAATTTATAAACAACAATTAATAGAAAAAATAACGGAAAAAATAGCTGAAAAAGAACAAGAATTACAACATAGAAAAAGAAGATTAGAAGAGAACATATTAGCAGAAGTATGTAATAAATCAATACTAGCACAAAGAAAAGATATATTTATGTTAGAGTTAGAATTAGATTGTCTTGAATATGAGTTACAACATAATATAATACATAAATTATAATGAATAAAGAAGAATTTGCAGTAGACGAAAAAACATATGAAAATCAAGACGGAATGATAATAAAAATAATATTTTCAAATCTAGGAAGAAGATATAAAAAAATAGGAAATAATCTATACTTAATGTTAGAAAGAGAAACAGCAAAATT
>NC_028645.1:74303490-74305865 GCF_001406875.1 Solanum pennellii
ATATCAAGTTCACTAATGATAAGTATGTGCAATGCAATGGAATGCAATGTCAAGTATAATGATGCATGTCTGACCTAGTGATACACACCCGCTGTCTCTCAGTCCGGGACCCATGGGGGACATATCTGTCCATGCATCTGTCGCGGCGCACGACACGACCCTCGATAATAGTAACCATCGCGGCGCGCGATACGTCCCTCGAAATATAGTATCCATCGCGGCGCGCGATACGTCCCTCGAAATGGTACATCCTCTTTAAATTCTCATTTTTTTCTCAATGCACATAACACTTGTCACAACCATGTCTTAAAATAATGCAAATGACATGTTCACACAAACAAAGAGGATATGACCATTTTCATAACACAGCACAATTTACAGCAAGGAATACCACACTGACAAATAAGCAACAAGTCCCCAAATCGTTCTCAACACCACACAAGGAAATACACGAATTTCATACGCTTAACAAGAGTTTAGAAATCCACTTGCCTCAATCAGTCAAGAAGTCACTCCGAAACTCGAGCCTTCCCGATTTTCTGAATTCCAAACTCAGCAATCTATTCACATTAATAATCACAATAAGATTTTGAACTAACCAAACTCATATTACCATAGGTATAGCTTAGACCCAAAACATATCCGAATTTATAACCAACTCCCAATTGTTATGCCAATTAACATTTCAATTATCATATTTTCTATGTTTCAAGCCTAGGGTTAAATTTCAATTTCTCTAAATAATACCATCCTAACAATTTTCATATAATAAAATAGACTTAATAATTAATTACCTATCTCATTATATCAAAACATAGAATTATCATGTTATAGTAAAAATACTAACGAAAAGAGACAAACCCAAATAGTGACAGAAAGCCAGTTGATGGGAATTTTTCCTTATTACTCATTCACGCCACATGCTAATTTGCTAACTAAATCATACATTACATTATACCACTAAAAACTATATTATATTATTTAAATAACTCACCTTTAACACTTATCCCTAATTCAATTCCCTTTTGCTTTCTGTTCAACACCCAACAATACTAATGACAACTCTTTTGTCTTTTTTTTCTTTAACTTTCAAACAACAACACACAAACAAATTATACTAATTAGATCGAATAACACTTACTTGATTTCTTCGAGGTTTTCCATTTTGTTTTTCATCAGCCGCAAGAATTCTTCTTCTCGTTCTTCTTTTATCTCTTATATTTTTTTTTCTAAATTAATTAGGTATTGAAAGTGACAAATTCTATTATGTTATTTTTTATTTATATGGGCCAAATAGTATAGGGTCTTAAAATAAATTATGGACATAGCCAATAAGCCATCAATTAAAATTAATAATTATTTAAAATTAACCATCAACTAAATAATTGAAATCAACAAATAGCTCAAATATTTCCGAAAATAATTTTTCTGGGTCATTACATTATCCACCACTAAAAACCATGTTCGTCCCCGAACATAAGGAAGAAGAAGGATGAATAACCACATTATCAAATGTTCTAAGTCATGGCCTACTGATAGTTGTTCATCTCTCAAAGTGAACTCCACCTTAAGACCATTCAATCAAGATCAACTACTAAGAATTGAATTTTTCGAATCAAATTTTGGAATATCTACTAATTAGGAGTGATTATTAAGCCACAGAGTAACCCATGAACTCAACCTAAAGTGAAACCGATTAGACCATATCGCATACATCATGATGAGTCTTTTCTCGCATAACCAAGATAGCATTCTGAATCGAGACCGGCTACAACCAAAAGTGAACTTTAACCAACCATCACAGATCTTATCAAGATTTTCTTTTCACAACACAATCTTTCCACAAATTTAAGTTATAAAATTCTGATCTTTATACATCGGTTACCTATCAAGGGAGAATCAAACATATATAATCCAAAGAAAAACAAGATCAAGTAAGCACCCTACAAATGGTACACGCTAGGATGCAGAACCTTTTACAACACTGTCGGATAACCATAACTATTCATGAAAGCTCTTTTGTAAGTTCCCATAAGCAAGGTTGTGCATATAAAAATAGTGATATATTTCTAATTTTTCAAACAACACCAAATATGTCATAACCGAAGTGAACAAGTCTAACCAAGGATCCTACCCTATCAAGAAGACATAAGAGGATCGGTACATCCGATCCACCACTAGGAATTCACCCATAGATGTAAAAAAAACGTGGGCATATGCAATGAATCATACTCCAAATCATGTCCGAAACGAAGTAGGTGGTCAACTTAAGAATATACGAAATCAAGGTCGAATAACACTAGATACTTTCTCCATAATTCTCATATCAATATTTTCATTCATCTGACTACATCCCTCAATTTATTTATTTATTT
>NC_028645.1:74314719-74330077 GCF_001406875.1 Solanum pennellii
ATTACCATAAAACCCCACTACTTATGAAATAGAAACAACCATAGCCTTAGATACTCAAAATTAATCATTACCAAAAAAAATCGTTTCAACCAGCACCCGTATCATATAGTTGCATTTCAATCATAATGCGTCATAAAATCTTATATCATCATGCTTAGTTTGTCATTTCCCTCACTACGAATTTAGCCTCGCCATTAACATGACAATCCAAACCTAGCTATGCCAACCATCCAAGGTACTTACTCAATTTATATGCACTAAAATTCTCAATTACCTTCACACAAGTATACTTTTTGAGACTTCTTTTACTTATAAGCTTATCATCCATATGTACCGAAATATCTTTTATTCATATGATCTTAAATTTCATGTGGAAAATAAAAACTAACGTATAGTGAAAAATAGAAACAATTATCTTTTTTAACAGACTAAAAGATAAAAGAAACAAATTAGAACAGAAAGAAACAATTCCTAGTTGAAAAATATTTTGGAGATTTTTGTTTGGCAAACAACCAGCAGTCACATGAAAAACAAAGAGAAGGATATTTTATGTCAAGACACACAATCTAGACCTTTTGAGAATATTTTTTTTCAAAACTTTATTTAAAAATTAATGATAGGTCATAGAAATCTGGAATTTAGTGTTAATCATAAAAATGATCCCAAAATTAGTGTAAGGTCATACAAGAAATTTAAAGTTATATTTGAAATTTGAATTAACATTCGAAACTTCATTTTCACTTTTATAAATTTTTTTCTGTATCAAATTTACCATATACAAATTATTTTAACAAACTAACCTCATCTGAATTGTATTTTATAGGATTAAACACATTTTTTATTTCAATTTTAAAATTTTCAAATAAAATGAAAAAGATTTAATTTTCATGGTATACAGACTAGATAAACTTTTTAAAGATCTTCAATAAACTACATTAATTACTCTAATCAAGTATGTATGAGAAGAAACTTCACTTCCTTAAGTGGTTTTTGGATTAGCAAATACCCGATCCTCTCATTTGTATTTCTGTAGTCTCTATTTAATTAATACATTTCTTTAATCCATAAAGAATTATATCTATAAAAATAATTAATTTTATTTTTGAATAAGATGATTTATAATTAGAGATGAATGTAGAATAAGATTTATAGAAGTATTTTCCTTGTTTTCAAGACATTGTTTGATTATACATTGGACTAATTTGTTAAAAAAGATTGAATCCATTTGGTCACAATTTAAACTTTTGATTTTAATGTTAAACACATGTTCAAATATTTTTAAATATCCCTTTTCTACTTAATTTCAAATGCTACTCTATTTTTTTCTTTTTATTTTAAGTTTCACACATTTTATGTCCAAATACCTACTTAACAAGATAGATAGAATGAAAATATCAGCTATCAAGTTATACTATCTAACATGGCTTGTGAACAATTTAATAAGATACATGGTATGACAATAGTATGGAAAGCTGGTCGCCTTTGGAAGCCTTCGCCGGTAACCAAAGCGTATCGTTCCCGCAACCACTTTGGTACTTTGTTTATAGCTTTTTTAAGTTATGCAATAGAAGGGGGGGCTTGCGCTTGAATTGAAGTAGCGCCTTTGGAATATGAGTAGGGCTCCTAAGTGTCTTGTCTTCACTGATCAACATTTAGTTTGGCCTAAGATTTTCTAAGTCCGACGCATCACTTACCTTTCGTCATCGTGGGTCCATAACCATTTTACTACCTATTTATGTGGTTGATATCTTGATCACGGGCATAATCACTCAGCCCTTGAGGATGCAGCTTCTACGGATTGAGGTTATTCCCCGCTAGAATGGGCCAGGCGGGATGGGAAGTCAGTAGTACTAGGGCCTTCGAGTTGGAATTTCCAACTATAAACAAGTGTAGCGAAGTCACCTCCATTCTCGATTTCTCCACATCACTTGTGAACAATTGATTAGATAGGCAGAATAAGGATAATATCAGTCATATCGAGTTAGCATGAATTTAACAAGATAGGTAGAATGAAGACACTACCAAATTATACCAGTCCTTCGTGACTTATAAGCAAAACCATTGTCAAAGGTGTGTTCAAAGCACACTTAAGTCTTAAAGTGAGGCGCAAACCGTTGAGCGTTATGGGTGCTTTAGTGTCGTCATCAAGGCTTTAAAACATAATTTTTCTTGTTAATGAGTGTTATTCCGAAATCATTACACTAAACAATTGATATTTTACTTTACCATTAAAAAAGTTCAGTTTTGTTATCCATATATTTGTTATACGGGCTTATGGTTATTAATTTTAGACTACACATACATATTTGTATTTTATTTCTTCGCACTTTGCTCTTAAAGCCGCCAAAGGATCGGTTCTGTGCTTTTAACACTACTAGTGCGCAATTTAACAAGATAGATAGAATGAAGATGCTAGTGACTACGAGTCATTCCAATTTGACATGACAAATTGACAACAGATGTCCCGGTGCAATTCCAAGGGCAGATAATTGATCTTGGATTTCAAGTTCAAAAGAACGAAGGAAGAGATTCAAAGGGCCTCCCTCGACCTTATTATATATGCAGTATGTACATGCCAACGTTCTTTTGATGTGATTTACTATTGCTGCAAAACATTTTGATTTTAATCCTCTTTGGAGCCAAGATGGTCAAATAGCCTAGTGAGTCTGATGCTCATTTTTCTCCAGGAGTTCTTCAACTGTATATGTGTTTAGGAAAACATCTATTGGACCTTGTTCTCTTGATCTTGTACCTGCTAAGCTTTAAGAGTTCGTTTCTACGTTTAAGCAGTGAAAAAGAAAAGAATAAGAAGTGGGTAATGCAGCAGGTGAAAGAAGCTCAAGCCAACTCCTGCTAATACTATTGCTACCTCCTCCTGAACATTGCGTTACTATGGTCAATAAACAGCGTTAAAGTGGTTCCGGATGACCTTGAGGAGGCCACAGCGCAGCACCTTTCTCCCTCGAAGGATCTGTAAATTTAGTTCAATTTTCTTTTCATTAAACTTAAAAAGGTCATTTTCGCATAGATTCCATAAGCAGAGACAAAACTTACACAGCAAGTTAGCAACTACCCTATTAATGCAGATTTACTGTAGCACCCGACACCTGCCCGTTTAAACCCCTACTTTTCTAGCATTTTAAGGTGAAATTCTAGCTGGCAGTACCTGTGAAATATGTCGACACTATCAGGGAATTGCTAGTAGTAATACAACTAATACATATATTTCATCCTCAATTTGAGCTAAAGACCAGTTACTACGGTTAAATCCTATTCCGTTTGAATAGTACTTATAGATCTTAAGAACTTAACAATTCTGATGAAGAGCCCACCTATTCAATAAATGAAAGGTGTGACACCAGAAACGACCACTCGTACAAGTTTAGACTTTAGATTCACTCGTAAACATAGGCCAATATCAGTACATTCGAATTTAGGAAAGGAAATGAAGGAAAAAGGTATATGGTTGATGTCAATATCAACATTTGCTACTACAAGTTACTACACGCGCGATGAAGCTAACCTCTCACTCTTCGGTTGGGGATGCCCTGGAAGCCAAGCCTTTGATAATATGCCGACACTGAAACCTGACAAGTCATTGAAGCTAATATCATTAAGAATAGCACATGTAGACCCTGCCAATGTAACAATACAGTACTGTACTCTCAGCAATGCCCTTTGTCTCAACACTATTTTTTGCCTTAAACCTGAGGTTGAAATAACATAACATGGAAATACCTACGCATATAAAAGGCCATTGCACCTGCTGCCCTAATCTAACTGATAATTATATGACACTTTTAAGCTATGTTGCTCACTCTCTAAAAATGTTGTCATACCAGTTCCGGATTCTCCAAAAATGCAGAACTTTTGGAGTATCAAATACACGTCGACATTTTTGAAGAGTCCGAGCAACAGCTTTAAAGGGTCCCCAGTAGTTTGGAAATGTCAATTCGACAAACATTATATAGACATCAGGAAAGGAAAAAAGGAATGCTTAATCCTCATCTAGTGGTTAAACTAGGACGCCAGACAGCGTATAACATTTGGGTCACAAATTAAGTCAAACCAAAACAATAAAGATGACAACAAAAAGCATCATTAGCCAATAGATCATCTCATGAGGAAGAATATTTAATGATGATTCATAAAATAAAATTGGTACAGCTGTAATCATTAGCTTGGTACTATGTTAGTGAAATCATTAGCTTGGTCAAGACAGATCCAAGCCTCCCTCTATGTCTCTCCTAGGCTTTTAGAAAGGATGTTTTGAGCACTCCATACCTTGATTGCCTACATTTCCATTCTTCTCCTGTAGCATCTTGTGTGTTGTGGTTATCTTCTTTTGTTCTTTGGAGTTACGGTATAGTGTGGGTTCTTGCCTTTTGATTTTTTTTTGAAACTGGTAACTTTAGTCTATATATCCACAGGTATACTACAACAGAAGTGTAGTTCCCCTTCAAAAGTTTTACAAATTACACAATAAAATAGTCTTAGTCTAAACTGCTACCTATAAACAATCTAGCACATCAAAGATATCTTCTTTCCTAGTTAATCTATCTTGTTTACTCCAAAAATAGAAAGGAGCTAAGCAGTCCTTGAATTTTACATTTTTTTATTTTTAAAAACTGCAATGTTATCCCATGTGAGAATCTTACTACCTAAGATAAGGTTTTGGTAATATACTTGGAGATTCAATGAGGGAGGAGGAAGAAGAATCTATATGACCAACCAAGGATTAAATTGGGTGGCTTGACCTCTGCCCTCGCCTTGGATATAGGGGAGGAGTTGACGGTGATGACGGCTTGGAAGAGTAGTGGGGATGTGGAAAGTATGTGGGATATGACAGTTAGTTGCATTAGGGAAGCAACTAGAGAGATTTTAGAGGTGTCAAGGGGTAACATTGGTAGTCACCGAGGGGATTAGTGGCGGAATGGAGAAGTACAAGGCAAAGTGGAAGCAAAGAAGGTCTACGCAAAGTTGGTGGAATGCAAGGAGGAGGATGAGAAGCAGATGAATAAGGAAATGTACTAAGTTAGCGGTTACAGCCTTCAAACAGTTGTATTTTGAGGTAAGACACAAAGACCGAAATAAGAAACTGTACAGGGCCGCGAAAACAAGAGAGAGGAAGGCCCGAGACCTGAATCAAATACACTTAGGATGAGGAAGGCAAGGTGTTGGCAAAAGAGACTCTCATTAAGCAAAGATGGCAAACCTACTTCCACAAACTTTTGAACGAAGAAGGGGACAAAAACATTATGATGGGTGATTTGAAGCTCTCCATGAAAGATCGAGATTTTGGGTACTATAGGCAGATTTAGGTTGAAGAGGTTAAGTGTAATAGAGCAGGAGAAAAGCGACCAGATCTGATGAGATTCCAGTGAAGCTTTGGAAGAGCACGGACGGGGCAGGTATGGAGTGGTCAGATGGTTTTTTTAGTGTCATTTTTAAGATGAGTAAATTGCCAGAAGCATGAAGGTGGAGCAAGATAGTTATATTGTACAAGAACAAAGGTTATATCCAAAATTGTAACAATTACAGGGGTATCAAGTTGTTAAGCCATATTATGAAAGTTTGGGAGAGAGTGGTGAAGTTGAGAGAGAAGAGGGGTGTCTCCATTTCTGAGAACCAATCTGGATTTATGCTGGGGCAATCGACTACAGAAGCAATCCATCTTGTAAGGAGGTTGGTGGAGAGATACCGGGAAAAGAAGAGGGACCTGTATATGGTGTTTATTGTCCTTAAAAAGGCTATGACAAAGTCCTGAGGGACATCTTCTAGAGATGCTTGGAAGCTAGAGGAGTGGATGACTTACACTAGGACGATAAAGGATATGCATGTTGGAGGCTTGGAGCTAAGACTCAAGTGAGAACGGTGGGAGGAGACTCAGAGCACTTTCTAGTGGAGATAGGATTACACCAGGGGTCAACTCTTAGCCCGTTCCTATTTGCCTTGGTGATGGATGAATTGACACGGTCCATTCACGATGAGGTGCCTTGTGTTGGAATTAATGCATCAATGTTTAGTTTTTCGAAATTGTCTCTTAGTTTTTCAAGAAGTCTCTTTAGAATGTCGTAGTACATGTATCCAGTAAATTTGTGATACATGTATTTAGTTATTTGTGCAAGACTTTTTGTTTTCTATTTTGAATAGTATAAATAGTGATCTAGTTGATGATTGTAATTATCTCAAGTGGCCTTAAATAGCCTATAATAAACTTGAGCATTCTCTAAAGATATTATTTTCCTTCCATATTTCCTACAAATTGGTATCAGAGCAGGTTTTCGTTCTTAATCTGGGGTTAGGTGAAGAAAAAAATATGGCATCCAAAACAAATGAAGGTGTTAATTCTTCAGTTGTTCTTACTCCATTTTTTGATGGAACTGATTTTGAACACTGGAAGATAAGAATGAGAACACATTTGAAAGCTGAAGGTTTGTGGACTATTGTTGCAAATGGCTTTGAAGAGTCAGACAACGATGGTGATCTTACAGCAGCTGAGATGAAAAATCTTGAGGCTAAGTATCGTCAAGATGCAAAAGCCTTGAGCAAAATCCAAATGGGAGTCTCAAGTGTAAATTTTGCAAAAATTGCTACTTGTGAGACTGCAAAGGAAGATTGGGATTTTCTGAAAACTGAGGTGTATGGTGACGAAAAGGTACACACAACAAATCTTCAAACTCTTAGAAGAGAGTTTCAAAATTTAAAGATGATAGAATCTGAAAAAATTGATGAATATTGCACAAGAGTCATGAATATTGTTAATGAAATGAGAAATCATAGTGATACAATTTCTGACCAACAAGTTGTGGAAAAGATTCTAATTAGTGTCACAGAAAAGCATGAGTACATCGTTGCTATCACTGAGGAGACGAAAAATATTTCTAAGCTTCCATCAAAGAGCTAGTTGGATCATTTCGTGCATACAAGAAGCGAAGATTTTTTCGTGAAGATCAACTGAAAGAGACGGCTTTTCAGTCTAAAACAAATGAGAATTCTCAAAATTTCTCAAAAAATCATCAGAAGAAGAATCACAAGCCAAAAAAAAAAGCAGGATCATGATAGTTCTTCCTAGAAGGTTGAAGAAAAAGGTGAGAAAAACTCTAGTCTTTTTTGTAAAGTTTGCAAAAAGACTAATCACAATGCAGAAAAATGTTGGCACAAAGGCAAGCCCCAATGTAACTTTTGTAAAAAGTTTGGCCACGTTGAAAAGGATTGCTGGCACAAGAAACGGGAGCAAGCAAATTTTTGTGAAAAACAGGAGGAAGAAAGGGAAGAAAACCTTTTCTTTGCTTCTAAATCTGATGCTTCAACAAAAAGCAATAAATGGTATGTTGATAGTGGTTGTAGTAATCACATGACTGGAGATGAAAAGGCTTTCCTCTCAATTAATAATAGCATCACTACTAAAGTGAAGATGGGGAATGGAGCCTTAGTTGATGCGAAAGGTAAAAAAACTATTTCGATCAACATGAAAGGAAGTGGTAAGCAAATTCATGATGTTCTTTATGTTCCTGACTTAGAAGAAAATTTGCTTAGTGTTGGTCAACTCATGGAAAATGGTTATTCTCTTGTGTTTAGAGATAATTATTGCAGGATTTATCATAAAATTGAGCCAAATCAAGTCATTGTTGAAGTAAAGATGATAAAAAAAAACTTCTCTTTGCAATTTCATTACAATGCATTAAAAAATGAAACTATAGATGATTCATGGCTTTGGCACAAAAGATTTTGTCACTTGAATTTTCATGGTTTAAAGCTTCTCAAGCAAAAGAACATGGTGCAAGGCCTTCCTGAGATACATACTGAGGTGAATACATGTGAAAGTTGTATAACGGGAAAGCAACACATGAAATCTTTTTCAAAAGGGGTGTCTTGGAGAGCAAGTGTACTTTTGGAACTAATTCATACTGACATTTGTGGACCAATGAAGACTCCATCTCTTGGAAGTCAAAGGTATTTTCTAATCTTTATTGATGATTTCTCAAGAATGACTTGGGTTTATTTCTTGAAAGAAAAGTCAGAAGCATTTGCTACATTCAAAAAATTTAAAGCCCTTGTTAAGAAGCAAAAAGGTTGCAGCATCAAAATCATTCGTAGTGATCGAGGAGGTGAGTACACAAGTCGAGAATTTGAAGAATATTGCAAAAATGAAGGCATTCAGAAGCAACTTACAACAATGTATACTCCCCAACAAAATGGTGTATCTGAAAGAAGAAATAGAACAATTGTTGAAATGGCCAGAACTATAAAGAATGAGAAAGGGCTGCCAAAATATTTTTGGGCAGAAGCAGTGCATACAGCAGTTCACATCCTTAACAGGTGTCCAACAAAGGCATTAAAGGACAGACACCAGTTGAAGCTTGAAGTGGAATTAAACCTTCTGTAAGTCATTTTAAAATTTTTTGGTGTATTTGTTATGCTCATGTACCTGTTGAGAAAAGAACAAAATTGGATGAAAAAAGTCAAAAATGTGTCTTTCTTGGTTATAGTGATGTGACAAAAGGATATAGGCTCCTCGATATCAAAACTAACAAACTTGTTGTTAGTAGAGATGTCATTTTATGAAAAAACATGGAATTGGGAGGATAAAAAGATATAGAATACTGCTATCATATCTTCAAATCAAGAAGAGGATGAGAAAGATGAAGATGTCTCTCAAGGGGGAGAAATCCCAGATTCAGATGATGAAGAACCGCCTCCAAGAGGAACAAAAATGTTGAGTGACATTTATCAAAGATGTAATTTTGCCGGTGTTGAGCCAAAAAATTATGAAGAAGCAATAAAGCATGATGTTTGGAAGAAAGCCATGGAAGAAGAAATTCGAATGATTGAAAAAAATAATACTTGGGAGCTTGTGGCTATTCCTAGAGAAAGAGAAGTTGTAAGTCAAATGGATTTACAAAATCAAACTGAATTAGGAAGGAGATATTCAAAAGCACAAAGCAAGGTTGGTTGCTAGAGGCTTCACGCAAAAACCAGGTATGATTTTTATGAAACTTTCTCTCCAGTTGCTCGTCTTGAGACAATTAGAATTGTAATTGTTGTTGTTGCACAAAAGAAATGGAAGATATTTCAACTTGATGTTAAATCAGCATTTTTGAATGGAAAACTTGATGAAGAGAATTATGTTGAGCAACCTCAAGGATTTTTTGTTCAAGGGGGAGAAGAAAAGGTGTACAGGCTAAAAAAAGCTCTTTACGGGCTGAAGCAAGCTCCAAGAGCCTGGTACAATAAAATTGATACATACATTCTGAAAAATAATTTTCAGAGAAGTAAAAATGAAGTCACTTTGTATGTGAAGAAAGAACATGGCAGCATTATCATTGTTTGTCTCTATGTGGATGATTTGCTCTTTACAGGAAATGATGTAAAGATGATGCAAAATTTCAAACAAGATATGATGCAAGCTTATGAAATGAGTGATCTTGGATTGCTAAATTATTTCTTGAGCATCGAAGTTTCTCAAGTGAAAGAATGAATTTTCATTTCTCAAAAGAAGTATACTAAAAATATTCTTCAAAAATTCAAAATGATGGATTGCAGGTCTGTGGCCATACCATTAGCAGCAAATGAGAAGTTTAGAAAAGATGATGGAGAAAAGAAAGTTAATAGCTCACTTTATAGGAGTTTGATTGGAAGTTTGCTATATCTTAGTTCAACAAGGCCATATATTATGTTTGCTACTAGCTTATTATCCAAATTCATGCAAGAACCAAGCCAAGTGCATTTTGGAGCTGCAAAGCGTGTTCTACGCTACTTGCAAGGAACAATGGATTATGGGATAATGTACAAATTTGGTGGAGATTTGAACTTAATTGGTTATTCTGATAGTGATTGGGCTGGAAGTATAGATGACATGAAGAGTACTTCTGGTTATGCTTTGTTATTTGGATCAAGTATTTGTTCTTGGTTATCAAAAAAGCAAAGTGTTGTTGCTCAATCCACTGCCGAAGCAGAATATGTTTCAGCATCCAAGGCTACTTCTCAAGCTATTTGGCTTAGGAGAATATTTGAAGACATTGGTGAAAAACAAAAAAAAGGGACTGTTCTGTATTGTGATAACAAATCAGCAATTGCAATTGCCAAGAATCCAGTCAGCCATGAAAGATCAAGGCATATTTCCATCAAGTATCATTTTATCCGAGAAGCACAAGAGAAAGGCGAAATTCAGTTGCATTATTGTCAGACAGGAGAAAAACTTGCTGACATCTTCACCAAAGCACTTCTTAAAGAAAAATTTTGCTATCTTCGAGAATGCAGTGGAGTTATCAAGCAAATGCATTAAGGGGGAGTGTTGGAATTAATGCATCAATGTTTAGTCTTCCGAAATTGTCTCTTAGTTTTTCAAGAAGTCTCTTTAGAATGTCGTAGTACATGTATCTAGTAAATTGTGATACATGTATTTAGTTATTTGTAACAAAAGCTTTTTGTTTTCTATTTTGAGTAGTATAAATAGTGATGTAGTTGATGATTATAATCATCTCAAGTGGCCTTAAGTAGCCTATATTAAACTTGAGCATTCTGTAAAGATATTATTTTTCCTTCCATATCTCCTACACCTTGGTGCAAGTTATTTGCTAATGACATAATACTAATTGATGAGACGTGCAACAAAGTTAACGTTAGGTTGGAGATGCGGAGATAAAAGTTGGAGTCTAAAGGGTTCATGTTAAGTAACCTAAAGCAGAGTATTTGGAGTGCAAATTCGGTGAGTCAATGCAAGAGGCAAGTGTGTAAGTGAGCCTTTACACTCAGGCTAACCCCAAGAAAGATAGTTTCAAGTACCTGGGGTCTATAATTCAGGGAAGTGGGGGCATCAATGTTAAAAAGTATCACCGAAACTTAAAGGTAAATTTTATAAAGTGGGCTTGCCAACCAAGAACTCTCATGTTCAAAATATGCATGCCGCAAAAATGAGGATGTTAAGGTAGATGTGCGCCTTACAAGGAACGAGTAGATTAGAAATGAAGATATTCGAAATTAGTGGGATTGGCCTTTATAATGGACAAGATGATGGAAGCGAGATTGAGATGGTTCGAACATGTAAAAAGGAGATTTGCAAATGCCCAGTGAAGAGGTGCGAGAAGTTAGTTATAGTAGGTACAAGAAGTCGTAGAGGTAGACCAAAAAAGTATTAGAGAGAGGTGATTAGACAAGACATGGCTCAACTTCAGGTTACGAAGGACATGGCCTTATATAGAAGAGTGTGGAGGTTTACTGGGGTAGAAGGTTAGTAGGCAGTGGAGTGTTGTCTTGCTTCTGATGGTTTAGGTGCTTGTCGTCGTACTAGCTATAATATGTAGTTTGTTTTCTAATGTATTTTGATTGTCACACTATTTTGTTGCTCTTGTTCCTTTCTTGCAGGATATGCACTGCATCTCTTATAAGTTGTTATGTTTGTTCCTAACTGTTTTCTTACTCCTTTGTACTTAGATTTGCTACACTTGAGCCGAGGGTCTCTCAGAAACATAATCTCTACCTCCACGAGATAATGGTAAGGCTTGCGTACACTCTACCCTCCCAAAACTCCACTTGTGGGGTTCCACTGGATATGTGTTGTTGTTGTATACCTTGGCTATCACTAGCTAGCTAGAGGGAAAAGGTCAAAAACTCAATCTCATCGCAATGATGCAGGTCAAAAGAAAAAGGTGAAACACTAATACAAAGTTCCCACCAACTTGAAGGTTCACATCAAATAGTGCTCAACTTAATAACAATATTTTAACTGTCATTTTAGTTAGAACCACATTGAGAGCCATCATAAGTTCTATGGTTTGCTAAATTTCAATACGAACGACAATCTGCGTATCAAACAGTGAAACTGAAATCTTAGTGCTGAGGATTGAGAAAACTCTTTCCGGATTTATCAAAACACATACTGAGCAAAAGGTTGAATTTTTGCTTTTCTAGGCAGATTTCTGTCTAGCAATGTCAATGGGAAGAAAAGACTAAGAAAATACTTATCATCATAGTCAACAAAAAAAAGAACAAAAAGTTACAGAGTTGTCATATCTAGAAAATTGGAAGTACCAGATTACATCATCGACATTAGAACTATGTGATGTGATTGCTTTAGTAGGGTGAGTATCATCAGCACACGCTTCTCTTTCAAGATTTTTGGTTCGACAACTAAACCGCACTTTGAAAGGCACTATCTGCACCATAACATGCAAATTGCTTGTGAGGCAAAACATATATAGAAGTAAGATAGATCAATATTGTGATGCTCATAATTATAAGGTTCCGGAGAGTGAAGTTAGAAGTATGGTGGACTCTCAAAGGACAATTCTTTATCATTAAGAGTTAAAAGGAGCTTCCAGGTCCATCTTCTCATTTACATCAGATCTTGGTCCAGATACTGATTCAAATTTTACGAGATGCATACAAACAAGATGAAGTGAGGAAGAGAAGGGATGTAAAAACAATCAACCAGCAGAATCATTGCTAGGCAAAGAAAGTTATGGAAAAAAGGGGAGATATGGGACGGAGCTTCTACGTAAAGCATCAGCTTACGAAAGATTTCATTCTCATCATATCGATATTACGGAAGCTTGATGATGATAAATGATTGACTAGCACAACTGGACCAGCAAATAATGACATTTTTTAACTGCCATAAAGAATGCTAACCAGGAGAATATGCTTCTGAAGAACCGAATTTTGATAATTTAGAAATCATAGGGACATCCTATGGGAGTTTACCTTTTTGCTGTACTTAAAATCCCTCTTTGGAAGAAAATGCAGATGCAAGTTGACTGATGAAGGAGCTTCAACGAAGAGGAACAACTTGGTAGGACCTAAAAGGATATCAGAATTAGCAACGAATGGCCAGAAATTATACCTTTAACGTATAACATATATCTAATGGATAGCAATCTCCAATTAATACCAACAGAGGAGCTAGATCCTGCACCCTTTGAAACTAAGACACGGATGGCCTGTGTAAAAACAGAAACACAAAATTCATGCAGCCAAGATATATACAGATATATCTATATAGAAATGTGAGATGCAACATAAATAAACAAACGAAGAAACCTTCTTTGAAAGAGTTTCCACAACTCGATTCCTAGTAAATTCTCCTCCAGAAGCTGCCGATTCACACGAAAAGTTGAGTTCATACACATTAAGAGGACGAAGAGGACTGGACCCAAGAATCAGAATAACTCTTTGAATAGCAGGAAATTCTGTGATCATTAATTGAAGAGCAGTCCTGAGACTGGATATAGTGTTCATTAACTTATCCAGTCTCCTTATTCCCATTCTCACCTCCCTCTTCCTGGAAGCATGATTTCTACGTAAAGAACATGTTTCCGCTTGTACAATAGCTGTCTCCTAGAAAAAGTCAGAACCAGGTCATACTGCCAAGCCTAAAGATATGAGTACTGTAAGGGGTGCTTAAAGAAAATAGCAATGGCTTCAGAAGCAAGTAACATGTCTCTTTCCTTAAGACTAATTTTGCTTCTACCATTTTTAACCTGAAACCTCATTACATTATACACGAACAAAATTAGAGTTCTAAACATTCATTTAGAAAAGCAAAGTATCTAATCATACATATCAGACACCATATTTGTTCATAATATACTTCAAAACTTGAAATAAGTAGTTAAGTTTGGTTTTGATTTATCAAAAGAAGATACTCACTCCGTTCATTTTTATTTGTCCAATGTTTCAAAAATAGGCTTGTCACTTTTAACATATTAAGAAATGGCAATTATTTTTTTCTTATTTTACTCTCAACATTAATTACTTATTGTCCAAAACTACAACTCGCATCAATTAATATGGATATTGTGGTAAAATACTTATACTAATCATCGTTTTTGTCTAAAGTGGACAAGTTAAAGTGATTGAAAGGAGTATAAGTTAATTTAGTTTTTGATTTACTACATCATCTTACCTAAATTCAATATGGAATTTTGAATATCAAAATCTCACTCCATAGAAAGCAAGGTACCTTACATTAAGCCTTGTGACTATTTTCGAAAATAATCCAGCATACTTGTAAAAGTACATAAGCCATATGAGATGATAAAATCTCCAATATCTGTTCCCCAAAGTCAAAAGTACCCCATTACAGTAGCAAAAATGCTTGTGTTCACTTACCAATTCCGCAAATTCAGTGTTCAATTCATCAAATTCAAGAGTGAGATCCTGCAGTAAGCTGCACAATCAAACAAACAACAGAAAGAGGATCAGTTAAAGCAAGCAAACAACAAAAACAAAAAAAATATAAACAAAAATCAAATTAGGAAAACAGCGAGAAATTATATACTTACGAAGGGATTTGCTGGTGCATAAAGAGGATAAAACCTAAGATATCAGTAACAAGATGGAATTTGATAGAGCTATCGAGAGTATCTGAGGCTGTTTCAATGACGGTGAAATCTGTTTCCCCTTCTCCTTTATCTTCCATCTCTAAGGCCTGCAAATAGGAAGCTCTATTGCAAATTCAAATTAACATTTTTAGCGCGCTGGTTTGGGTTTGGGCTCCGATTGTCCGATCTATTTCCCTCTTCCCTTTATTATATGCTACTCCCAAAATATTTATATTGGTTTGTCAAGAATTATACTCTTTCATATTAATTGAGTTATTGATTTATTTCTTTTTTAAGAAATGGAGATTTAAGACACAAATAAGGTATAATTTTTCATTTATATTTTTACTAATTATTGTTAAATTTATAATTAAATATTAATTAATAACTAATTTCAATACTAACTAATAAAGGCTAAAATTTGAAGAATATTTTAAAAATAATTTTGAAAATTGAACAATAAAGTAAATTTGAAAAATGAAAAATGCTTCAAAAAATCAATTAATTTTAAATGGGGAGAGTATCTTTAAAAATTTATGCCTAAGAGAAATAAAAGTTCAAATAACAAAATATCTTGTATAAACAGTACTATTATATAGTTCGTTAAGATGAGTTTATCTTAAATCTGATAGAGATAAAATCGTAAAATAACTTATATCGAAATTGTAGTGTTAAATTTATCTCAAGAATGGAATAATAATCATAAGATAATTAATTTTGAGATAATTAATTATAACTTGTTTCCTACCAAATGAATCCTTTGAAGTCATTTGGACATTAGGGGTTTGTTTGGTATAGAGAAAAATGTTTTCCATGTAAAATATTTTCTTGGAAAATAAGTAGATTTTGGACTTATTTTCTCATGTTTGGTTGGTAACTAGAAAAATAATTTCCAGAAATGATTTTCTAGTGTTTAATTTATAAATGAAAAATGTTTTTGAGAGACATCTTTTATTTTTGTTAGAGTAAAATAATTTATGAAATTAAAAACAAAATTATTATTTTTTTGGGGTGGTGGTGGTGGGGTGGGGGTG
>NC_028645.1:74330687-74375001 GCF_001406875.1 Solanum pennellii
GGTGGGTGGATGGGTGGGTGGGGCTGTCAGGATCGAATAAAAAATAAAATTTTGAAATTGAAAATATTTTTTTCAAATTAATGTTTTTCCCAAAAAAAAAAAGGTAATTTGAAATTGGAGGAGAGTTTTGGGAAATGTTTTCCTTAATTTTTGAAGGGAAATCATTTTTCTTAATTTTGAGAAAAATGAGTTGATTTGAAAAACATTTTTCAAGATTTTGTCCCAACCAAACATGAGAAAATTGAAAAATATTTTCCTTTATACCAAACACAGAGTATTCATTTTTTTTTTCTAGAATAGTTTTTTATTTTTTTAGTTTGGAAAGCTGCTCATGACTTGTTTTGTAGCTCATATTCATAAATTGTATTTCTCCTTTACATATATATTCAATCACAGCTCCAACTTCATAAATTTCAAATAAAGCAAAAAATGTTTAAAACCTATAGGCAAAAATGCCTCCTAACATTTGTTAAAACTCATTGGAAATAGAAGATTCGAATGTGACTGGACATTTTATTTATCAACAGACCGTTATCTAACCTTTAACTCGAAATTCGAAAATACTTCATTCCTTGCTTTTGTTCTGAATTAATTTGGGGAATAATGGAAATCTTCTGAAGGAGGAAACCAAATCAGACATAGTTGCAATGTTTTTAACTCCATTAAATAGAGAGAAAAGAAAGGAACATTTTTCGTACAGACTAATGTTCATCGCGTAAATATGGTTAAAAACTCACACTGATGCACACGTTTCAACAATCACAAGCAGACTGTAAACATACCCCTCAAAAGTATAGCAAAATCACATCATGTTTTGCATGCCGATAGAAGAATAGACTTGCTTCATGCCATAACTTGGCCATCTACAGTATTTGTAAAAAATGTAATTATATACAAGGTGAACGCGCGTATTCTGCAGGTATCTTGAACTCTACTAACGCTCAGACATCACTTCATCAGTTTGTGGCAACATTGGAACGTAAGAAAGCCAAATGATGATGCTTTGTAAATAAATCGATAAACCCTCCGTGTCATGCTTGCCTTTGTCTAAATTCAGCTATTTCATGCTAGTTATCCTGTATCCTGGAAACATTTCAGGAAGCAGATGAATTGTGTTGTCATCAGCAAAATTTCGAAAATTGCATGTACAAGTCCAACAAATTTGTGAAGCTAGTGGGTTGAATGGTTTTTCTCTTTCATGGATCATTTAACTCTATATATATTATGCAGTTACTAAACATCCTGCAAAAACTCACACAACTGAAGTATGAGAAAGAGAAATAAAAGGAAGAAGGATAAGATGGTTTCTTTGTCAGCCAAAGGATGGGTTATTACTTGCTACATATGGAAAATGTGTCTTCACCGAGAAGAGTTGGCTGATTGCGATATCTTCGATCTTCCAAGTTTTAAAAGTTGACTGGTAGTTAAGATTTCGCTCAAGAACATCCTAGACTATGCAATATATTCTCAGAACCAATGATGCAAGCAAGAACTGAATCCCATTTACTGCACAAACACCAAGTAATGTATGAGAGAAGTCTAAGGTATAGACCATGTACCATGTATGACACCGTAGATATACCTCGAATAGAGCCACACTCCAATCTCATACACCATAACGCTTCAAAGCCATACTTAGACTTGGCATTACATTATATGCTTGATAAGATCTTCTCAATTCAATGATTGAACCTACCTGCAAAGCAGAAGGCAGGAAGAAGAAATATTTCAGTACGACATATGAAAGACAATGACCATTCTACTACATTCCCAGGAGTATAATAGTAGTGATTTCTACTAGGTTGATAAAAATTACCAGACAACCTCAGAAAAACAACTTATCTTTTAATCTGAGTTTGTTCTCTACCTGAAAAACTTGGCCTATATAAGTTAACGGGATAATTACATATTACCTCCTTGTGGTTTCAGTTGCAGTTAACTTCCTTTGCTATATGGAATAGATATCCTCTCATTCTGGACTCAAAAATCATGTGAATTACCTCATTACTGTTAAACCATGTTTTTCAACTAATCCTTTGAAACAGTAGTAAAATTTCATATTTGCCTTGCTAAGCTTATAATATTCTACCAAGCAACCGCACAATATAAATACATTACTTTATGACATCGCAATGGACAGAGGATTAAATTTTCGCCTGATACAAGGCGAGGTCAAAGCCCTCTGAAAGATGAGGGAATGGATTCCCTGCTATTTACAATATAGCTTTACAACATGATGCATGTAAACCAGAATATAAAGCAGATAACTACAAGAACATTCTGCATATATATCAAAATGTAGAGCAGGTAACTACAGGCACATTCCTCTTAGAAGGAATTGACAAGACTAAGAGATTGCAGTGATACAATCCTGGATAGCCCACACAGCACAGAGACAATTACTGTTTGAGGAGTTGAATCCATACCACATATATATAGTATCATGGAGGGTTAAAATAGGGCTAAGGAGATATTTGGAGGACCAGAGATGATTGTTGCACAGTTGGCTCAGTATCAATTCATGGAGTACCAGTCGTATTAAAAAAAAAAATGGACTTGGGTGTGAATTGGGAGAACTTCCGACTGACTGAATATTGATCCAACTCTCTTTTAGAGCAATCCAACAGTTGGTATATGCCAATGCTGGACAATTGATGAAACATTTAGCTTATCCAAGGAACAAGATGAGACCAATTTCAAGTGCATAATGAGAGTGTCCAACAACTTATTGGTTGCTTAAAAGAGAATGAGGAATCCATTTAAAGATAACACCAGTCATTTCCCTTCTTCAATTAGTTCCTAAATAGAATAAGATGAGTAGAAGCAAGAGATGTTTGCTAATCAAATAGGCTTGAAACAGATTAAGTAAAGGCACCTGCATCATGCTCTTTTTGGGGTTAGAGAACCTAACTAGTGGAGGAGCGAGGGAGACCTGTGTGTGTTCGGAGAGCAACTACTCATGCATGAAAACCATGAACCTACAATCACTAGTACTGATGTAAAAAAAGATCAAGTTAAGGTATCCACACACATTCTTTTTGTTCCTATTTTTTCATTTGCTTTTCCCTGAACCTTTGGCTAGAGAGCCTATTGGCAGGAGGGAGAGGAACTCGTGTGTGCTCCGAAAGAAACTATGCATGCCATAAAACCCAGAACTTACAATTATTAACACTGATGTCAATCCTATTGCATATCCTTCATTGATGCGCCGCAAATAATGGTCTAGAATGGAGGATGTAGTCGCCAAAACACTTAATAACAGACCACCTACACAACAATCCAATAAAATAAAAAAGAAAAGAGGTACCATCTGTTAGTGAATTGCACAAACAAGAAATATAGGTTTAGAGAGAGAGAGAGAGAAGATATGTACCCCAGAACCGCGTTGAAGCTTGAATCTTTGTCAAATATGCAATTGTGGCTTTTCCAGGCTTTATACTTGGAATTCTAGCACCTATCTTGTTTAAGTAATCAGCAATTTCTTTTGGCATGTTCGCCTGGTCACAAGTTTACCGTTAAGTAAAACTGAGCAAGAGAGAATATCCCTAAAAACCTTTTCAAAACTTTTCTTTCTTCAAGTGACAGAAGCATAGAAATTGATATGAGATTGACATCAGATAATCAGTTTTTAATAACTTTTCTAAGTGACTTCCATCTTTCCTAAAATGACTACTCTTTCTCCCACTACTATTACTCAGAGAAACCTCAGCCTTGTGTGATCTTCTATCCTTTTTGACTTCCTGGCTACCTAATTAGTAACCTTAAAAGGTTGATTTTAGTTTCTATTTTCCCATCCTCAGCCCTGAACATCATAAACTCACCAGCAAGTCTGGTATCTTTTACTTATTTATTCACCTTTACATCCAAGGGAATAGGTAGAAACTTCTCAGTCCAGAAACATCCTTGTTAAAAAGGACCTAGTGTATTGAATTGATTCCATTGATGTTCTATCCACTCCAATTGAACAGCAATCTTCAAGGAAAAAATATTTTGTGCATGTAACATTTAAAAATCTACTTTCTACATGCTAAGTTAATGGAAACTTACAATGTCAAATATGTTGAAGAGAAAGACAAAGAAAGCATAAACTGTATAGTAAACCCATGGATCTGCGCCATGTGAAGTGTCAGGATTCAAAACGTCTCTAATGTGTTCCCAAAACCTTGAACCAAGAAGACTGCCAAAGGAAGTATGTGTCAGAAATCTGTAGCTTGAAACCTCAAAAACTGAGTCAACTGAAGCTCAGATACAATGATGGCTCCATATTACTGATGTAGGTAAAATCCAACTTCTAAAACACTGGTAAAGAACCACTGAAGTTTTATATTTTATACGAAAACAACCACTGAAGTAGTGATGTGACTGTAATCTAATTTAGATGAATATAAAGTACCTTGCAAGAATGCCGGGAAGTGCCAACAGATAAGAGGTAACAAGGATAGGCTGCATTCCTGCTGGATTTATGTTGAATGGGATATAAGGCTCCACTGCTGGAACTAGAGAATCTTCTCTGCTCAAGATGAGTAACTTAAATCAGATGCCAATATATAATATGCTATTCCCAAATGAGTACAATATATCTCTGTATTAAAAAAAAAAACTTAATTCTACCATAACTGGCTTCTTAGGCAGTACAAATTGATGTAATTGACTCACTTTAGTACTATGTTTTGGTGTAATCAGTTATCCTCAAATGCTATATCTCCATAATTGATGTACTAGACTCAATTTAGTAAAAGATAGTAGAATTGAAAGTACATGTTGTAATTATTGACTAGTACAGTCTAAGTACTGTCTTTTGAAAAATATACAAAGTTCCAGTTTCAAAAAAAAAGGTAGTACAAATATAAATTGTAGCCAAATCTCAAGACAAATAAAAAATCTAATTCCAACGCAATTATTCAGGTTCTCACAAGTAACAACTGGACAGTTTCTTTCTGTATACGTGAGTGTGAATACTTGTATGAATGTGTGTTTGCATGTGTGTATGTATCCATACTTACATGGCAGGCAGTCATCAGGCACAAGCCATACATGTTTTGATCATCAACAAAACCAAGGCAAATTCCTTTCTCTTCAAACATGAAATGTCAATTAAGTGAAACAAATAGTTCAATCTTGTCCTAGAAGGCTACAAACTCAAGCAGAGTCACAAACTTTTCCCATTTGGTGGACAAGTACATGCCTTGTGCATACAAATATATTAATGACGGCGTGCAGTAATATTCTTTTTATTACTCACACTCACTTACACATGATCAAGCATGCAAGAGAAAGCAGCTACTTCAGTATTGCATGCACATGAAAGCCTCAATCGAGAGAAGTACAAACATAATAGAGTTTAGATGCATTTATGATAGTCAATGATTGAGCTACTCAATAATTCCTTGATAAAGAAATTTCCACTCTACATATAGCTCCAGTTACAGCAGTAATTAAAATTCCAGCATAAGATTTCACTATAGCATTGCCCGGTTCTAAAATTAAAATTCCCTTGTTACTCAAGTAATGTTCTCTGTCCCCCGAAATTTTAGCTTGTAAAAACATTTACATAAGCATTAAGATACATGTAACTATGCATATGAAGCTTTCAAGATACTCCACAACAGAAAATCTGGCTTCCAATAAAAAGAAAATGCAAAATCCATAGCAATTCAGGGTTCAAGTCACCTTGCACCAGAAGCAACTCTGAAACCATAATACTGCAGCTTAACTTTCCGGCACCCTTCACTCACAACGACAGCCCACATTGTAACGACAGTAAAAACACCCAGTACTGCAAGTACATAGAGCCACCAGTTCCCACTACTTCCTGTGTATGTTAAGGAGAAAGGGAACTTTAATCAACAATTTAGAGGGACTGGACTATGCAATACTTGTATCAAATTATATTGTTATGTACTTCTGACTATTTCTCGGATCATGACCAAACTCCACAACTTTAAAATGGGTTCTGGACAGAAGAAGGGATCAATTCTCGTACATAGCATGCTGATATCCTTACCAATAGAGTAAAATGATCAGAAAAAATTAAAAAGCTACAGTATCTCATTTGTAACGCACCTGATATTTGAGTTAACATTTTCTGCAATGTATCTGTATAGCCAGTCAAAATGCCCACACAAATAATCAAAGTTGATCCTTGACCTGAACCATCCCCATTAGTCATCAGCAAACATGAAAGGGAAGAGCAGGAAATAAAAAAGGAAGTACTAACCAAATTTATCATTCAGTTATAACTTACATCAATCAATGGACTAAGTTCCCTTACCAAATTAACTGGGGTCAGCTAATTTTCAGCCAGTTACATAATTCCTCAGATACATCAATAAATCAAGCAAGTATCCAAGCCAAATTGGGGTCAACCAATTCTAGTCAATTACATAATTCTTCAAAATTCTTACAATCTCGGGTTCGAGCAGAAGAATTATAATAGGACTGCCACAAGTATGCCATAACAACTTCAACAGCGAGTGATACTAACTTTCATCAGAATAAAAAAGAGTCATCATGTCACTAGTTTACTACTCCTTGTGTTTCAATCAAACGGGCCTAGTTTTCTTTTTGGTCACAAAACGTAATCCGCGTCCCCTAAAGTTAAGTTTAAACACAATTGGCAAAACTCAAAAGGTTATTGACCATTTCTTTGAACTCTTCCCTAAGCAACTCCATTTCTGTTCTTTTTTCGGAGGGACAAGGATCTTTGTCTTTAACAGACTAACAGGAAAAAGCCTAAAATTGGGGAAAACAAGTTGATTAGAATTCTAAGAGATGTTTAAAAAGGAAGTAAGAAAAGAAAATTAAGATACAGAAAGAATCACCGAAGGAAATAAATACCAAATCCAGACTCTGTTATTTTGTCGCAGATCCATGACATAGTCATTGCACCAGAAACTAAAAGAGACATAGTCATCAACACATGCTTAACCCTGCAGCAAAATGAAGGTCATTCTGAGTGGTACTAATTTCGGCCAACATCATGCAAATAATACATCAACAGCATGAGAAAATACTTTGGCCTAAACAACTGGGGATGAGGAACAATAATTTACAAACCCTCTCAACTGTGAAAGATGTAAATATATCCAACCTAGCCTTAACTCTATTGTGTGTCTCATCAATTAGTGCTATGTCATTCACAAATAGCATACAGAGTGGTGGCTAGACCGATTTTGTTGGGGCAGAGTGCTGGCCAATCAAGAACTTCCATTTTTGAAAGATGGAAGTTGCAGAAATGAGGATGCTGAGATGGATGTGTGGACACACTAGGATAGATAAGATCATCAATGAGGATATTTGGGATAAGGTGGGAGTAGCCTGCGTGGTGGACAGATGGGGGAAGAAAGACTAAGACCGTTTGGATATGTGAAGAAGAGATGCACAGATGCCCCAGCGAGGAGGTGCGAGAAGTTGAATATAGTGGGTACAAGGAGAGGTAGAGGTAAGCTGAAAAAGCATTGAGAAGGGTGTGGAGGTCACATATTAGGGTAGAATGTTAGTAGTCTTGCTTTTCAAGGGGTTAAGCCATATTCTTATAATATCTTGCTATGATTCCATTATCGACGGTTGTTTATTGTGTCTAGGTTATTGCACTATTATGTGGTCGTCATTGTTTCCTTATTAGTTGCTTTGTTTTCTTCACTGTCGTTTTTCTTTTTTTCATACCTACTTTGATATGTGTACTTGAGCCGAGGGTCCTTCGGGTAGTCTTTTAACCTCCACGAGGTAGGGGTATGGTATGCTATACTCTACCCTCCCCCGACCCCACTAGTGGGATTTCGCTGAGTATACTATTGTTGAGAATGTGGAACAAGAACAATTTTTGTGACCTTTTGGAAGAAATGGAGTTAGAATGATGTTACTAGAAAATGAACTCTCAAATTACACAATAAAAATAATAGTGACCTTTTGTGTAGAATGAAAATGAAAATAGCAAAAGTATGCTCCCATTGATTATTCCACGAAAAAATTGTACTTCTTACCTATGATTGGCAGCATGTATTGAATATGGAAGTGAGTGACAAGAGAGAATAAGAGCTTCCAAAATTGCAAAACCAAGCGAGATCCACCATCTAAAATAGATCCAAAGTTTCATAAGCTTGTGCAAGTTTGTGATGACAAAAAAAAAAAAAAAAATTGACCACCAAAGTAAAGAAACAATCCATCTCACTTATTGAGATGAAAAACTAGACATACATATAACTCTTGATCTTCTCATGCCCATCTAAGCCCTCTTTTCTCAGCTTCACTAAAGAAGGAAGAACGTGACATAATACCTGTACAGGGAAGTTGGCATTCACTAGTTTAGCACAAAATTGAGGCATCAACAGAAGGCTAAATCCAACAATTTCATATGCCTTGGTCTCTCAAACCAGAAGGACACATGAATCACTTGCTCATTCAGCAACAATATTAATCAACTAAAGAGCAAACACATTTTGTTCCACCTCTATAAAAATCCTTTTAAAGAACTCCTGTTATTTTTAGGAAGATAAAACCCTTCAGTAAAATGGCTAGGCAAATCGACAAATATGAATTTAAAAAAATGATGTTGGACGAACGGATAAGGTACTTTTGCAAGGGGGCACTCACTAAGTATGATTACCATTGTTGTTCAAAGACCTTTTCTTATTATCTTGAACAGCAAATTTAGCAGTTATTTTCACTTTACCCAACTCAAATGATAACCTCTCCTTTTTATAGATACAAATCTGATAATTATTTTACTTGGTGACTTAGATCCAACTCAGATACTTTCCGCCTCCAGGATCCCTTAAATCTCTTATAGAAATCACTTTGATAGATGCAGATGCTGTTTAGGCATTTTTCGCCTAGAATTTCTCCTCCTAACTTTTGATACGCCAGAATTTCCTAAGGGCCAGTGGCGCACGTATGGGAACTCAACTACATTTTTTCACCTCACATTTGTATAGTACATACTAAGGTAGGTCCACAAAAAGATCTTTGTAATTCACTTTCTGAAGAAATGCTATTCTGGTACATCCCTCTGGTGGTCCGACACAACAAATATATTTACTTAAGCAAAACATGGAAACAAAAACTTCTTTTCACATAATATAATAAGCCAAATTTTGATATCCTGGTTCGAAAAATTTATATCTGGTGAAAGCAAGCTGACCTGCATAAGAATGGATGCCGCTATCTGAGGACTGACCCCAAGTTGGAAAAGAGAAAGTTTAAGTTCTGGAGTGGAATCACCCAGTTGATCTGCAAGGACGGTTTATTATAATTACATGGGAGAAAACTCCATTCAGCGAGTTTGAAGAACCAATAAGCTCAACCAACTTACTTCAAAACTGATCTAATTAACTAGGAAACAATCCGTCTAGATTAAAAGGCGACTTACCAACTGATTTCGAGACAAAGCTGAGATAGTCTTCTGGAATCAACCTCCTGTCAAATCCTGGAAGAGGAATGAAATATCCTATACGACTAATGACAATTAAGATGGCAGTCACAAACAGCCTTCTCCTTATCTCACTCTTGAAAAAAGACTCAGCAGCATTATCAACAACGGAACCCAGTCTTACAAAGTTCAAGAATCTATTTCTAAATTGCTTCTGCTTAGGCTGCAAAGACACAAATTCGTTGGCATCTGTAGATGTTAGTGACACTCCCTCATCTTCACTCACTGATGAAGACTGTCCATAATGTAGTGTTTCTCCTGATGCTGCCCTGATACTTGTATAGTCGCTTGAAAGTTGATGGGTGAAATAGCTGGACAATTCTTTCTTTCCATGAGACAATATCAGCCCCTCCCGTGAAGAAAAGCGCCTTCTAGTCGGTTCAGAAAATTTTAACTTGAGAGGAATGTGTATTCTGTTCAGTGGCATATTATAGAATTGGAGATTACATCCAGCAAACTTTCCTGCTAGTCAAAAGTAAAAAAAGTTGGTCTTAAATGTGTTTCTACCAGCAAGAGCAACAAAGAGCTTGAGTAATAGGATGATGAAACAAATAAATATGCTTTAGGTTTGTTAAGATTGGCACATAATCCAAGTTATAAGTTGCCACAATTTGTATATGGCAAAAGAAAAGAGTTCTAGTATATATACTCCAGTCCAAAATACGCAAAATTCATAACCAAACTAAAAATTCTAAAAATTTATTTTCCTAGGAAGGTATTAACATAATTACATCCTCTTGTAAACGTGTTGTAATGATAACTGTAATTATAGGATAACTCCCTCAAGCCAAGTAAAGTTATGTCAACTAAACAGAACCTGGATAGCTCACTTAAAGAAGAGTAGATCATGAAAGAGATCAGCTGCTTCGCAATTTACATACATATTGAGTTTCAAAATCTGATCTTGGAGCATTCTAGTGTAACAAATATACCCTACTAGAACATTCCTTCAGTTATGCATCATTAAACTCTAGAAACACAAAGAAGGCCTCACAATTTATCAAAGTAAAGTAATAGTAACATGTTTTTAATAGGAAAAACCAGTAATATCTAATTTATTTAAAACCAAAGCTGAAGAGAAAGATAGTTGTCTTATATCAGCAGAGTATGTTGTGATTGTGAAGAACTTATTTTGTTCTCCAGTTAACCTAGTTATTTGCTCAGCTCTCTTCATATCTTGTTCAGTTGAAAATGAGTCAACACTGCAGAACACATGTTCTCAAGCCAGCTCTATCAAAACCACATTGATAGGGTACATAATACTTGTCATCTTTGGTTTCTTCTTTGTTTACTTAGTGCAATTCTAGAATCCCCTGCCCTTCATTGTTTTCTCTATTGTTTCTATAATTTGTTGCAAGAAGGGAGTGAACTCCTTTATCAATGCTGGTTATAATCTCCCTTCATTACACACACGCACACGAGAGAGAGCAATCAATGTCTCTATCGGAAAATTAACTTTAGTTCATGTGACACTCATTTCATAATTGAGGAAAACAATACTATGCTAAACAAATAAGTACACAATAGAATATTAATGGCAAAGCCATTTACTTAATTTTCTTGTAACATTTCGTAGTTTTAACAATAAATCCAGCAAAGACTAACCGGTGATTAATTTGAAAACAAATAAGAGCGAAAAAAAGAAAAAAAAAAGTATACAGACTTGCCTCGAATCCTAAGGTCCGCCGTTGTGGAAAGCGGTGTATAAGAACTGAGAATAGCTGCTTCCATGGCAGAACTTGAATCTCTAAACCTTGAGCTCCGAAATCAAAATTGCTCAATCCTTATCTCATTGCTTTTCCAATCGCACTTGGCAATCGACGGAGGTTCAGTTATGGAACTGAGAGGTAAAAGGAGCTCGACAACTCACTCCGAACACGAAGAAAGAAGCTCTCTCTGGCTTGTATTTTTGTTGAGAGTGAGAGAGAGCCGAGCAAGAAAGGTCACAAAGATAGAAGACCGACTGGGGAATAAATATTTGTGCGTGGGTTTTAGGGGCATAACTAGCAAAAGAAAAAAATAGTTGTGTGGGTTTATGTTTATGAGTGGTCATAAATAACGAAAAAAATGAATTTAATCCACTAATTTGGTTTATCGATTTTGATTTTTTTATTTCAGGTGGGTATGTTTAAAAAAGAAAGTTTAGTTTGGTTTTTTTATTTCAGGTGGGTATGTTTAAAAAGAAAAGTTTAATTCTTTGATTTGAGGTTTAGCTAAGGATTTTGGTGTTTTGGTGCATCAAGAACTCAAACTTTTAAAATTTTAATTAAAAAATGTAGAATGATCTGATAGATCTTTATGCTTGTATAAATTTGTATTATGAAACATTCTTTTTCACTTGTGTGTGAACTTCAAACACTTGACAAAAATGACATATTATGGTTCACGTCACATTTTAAATGACACTTCATTTTTTATGATTTTCTTTTTTTAAAAAAATAATTTTTCTTTCTTTTTCACTTCATTCCTCTTTTATACCTTCACCTCTCTCCATTTTTTTACATTAGTGATACCACCACAATATTTCATTTTCATTGGTATCATTATATTCTTAAATAGCTAACAATTATCATTTCATTTTTTTTCCAAAAATTCTTTCATTCACAACTTTCAATCTAATTTATTTTTTTTTGCCAACATTCACATCTACAACTTGAACTACCATAAATCTCTTTGCTCCATTGATGTTAACAAATAGCCATTAAATTACATCAATATACTCTAATATTATTTGTACACAATTTTACATAACATTTCACCTAATTTCACAAAGACATTCAATAAACACTTTTTATCTTTCAAGATTGTTGAATCTTTATCACTTTATGCGTTATAATTGCCTCAAAAATAAAAGAAAAATATAGATCAACTACAAAAATGCAATTTCATTTCTATTCCCGAAAGGGAGAAAATGTGAAAAAGAAAAAGAAGAAGAGAGAAACAAGAAATTGAAAAGGAACAGAAAGGGGAGAAAGAAGAGAAATGGGGGTTTGAGAGTAGAAAGAAAAAAAAAGGAAAAGGTCATGGGTGGGTAGGAAATTAAAGAAGAAAGAACTGGAAAAAAAAAGTTACTTTTATTATTTTTTATCTACTTTTAAAAAGAAAAAAAATATTTTTTGTCAAAAATTTATGTTTTACGCTCCCTCTATGCGTGAGTGACATCACGCATTTGTGCCAACTCAATAGTTAAGTTGTCACATAAGCTTAGTCAACGGTTAGAAAGGCTTAAAACATAGGGTTTCATTGATTTTAAAGATTCAATTGATAAATAGTCAAGTAGAAGGGTTCAGAATACAAACTCATACAAGTAGAAAGATCCATTAGAACATTTTGCCATTAAAAAATAGTAAAAGTTAATTAGTAGTTAAATTATTCATAAACGAATTAGATTAGAATTAATATTCAAATAGTTAAATTCACATAGAAAATCTTTAAGAATGTTGAATTAAACCAAATTGAAATTGAGAAAATGAACCGAACTAGTTCAGTTCCATGTTCAATGCACATTTTTTGAAATAAAAAAATAAAAAAATGAATAAAAATCAAACGAAAATTAAATGTCAATTCATAATATATTTTTCATGTGATATAATTAAGATAGAACAACCACAATCACTACAACAATCGCAACCACTATAA
Source organism: Solanum pennellii (assembly GCF_001406875.1). Classification (NCBI taxonomy): domain Eukaryota; kingdom Viridiplantae; phylum Streptophyta; class Magnoliopsida; order Solanales; family Solanaceae; genus Solanum; species Solanum pennellii. Next base: position 74,343,754 of record NC_028645.1, read on the forward strand.
TACATTATCTCTTATTTATATGTGAAATCATATATTTATATAAAAGAGAACCCTAGGCCAGCCTATGTGGCGCAATCATAAACCATGATTCTCTTTTAACTTATTTATTTTCAAAATTAACCTTTTCTTTCATGAAAAGTTGTGACTTTTACAAAAAACTGTGACCTTTTATGAAAAGTTGTGACTTCTACGAATAGTTGAAACTTTAATGAAGAGTTGCGACTTTTATGAAGAGTTGCAACTTTTATAAAAAAAAAATTATGACATTTATGAAGATTTTGACTTGTCGAAAGTGTTGTGACCTTTCTGATAAGGTACAATAAACATTTATCCACACTACCCTTTGTTGTCTATAAATAGAGGGTTTTTCTCTTATTTTAACACAACAATAATTCTGAACTTTTTCTTCTTCTGCACGATTAAATATTTGTGCACTTTGTTCCTGTTTAATGGCTCACTAACACCATTTTTATTGTATCAACACACTGGCGAATAAAAATTTTCTGTCCTGAGAGGATCTATTCTTTTAAACCTCGAGTACTAGAATGAAATAATTTTCTTAAGGGGACAATGTGCATTCAGTGGGCTTGACTTATTTCTTTATGTTTCATTTTATTATTAAAGATCCTGGTATGTGTTTGTAAAGTCATTAATTTATGTTTATTTTAGTAATTTTCGTTTTTGAGTATATGTTTGAAACTTTGTTGTTTATGTTTATGCTTTTGATCATTATGTTGAAGTAAAAATATGTTAATAAAGATTTTAATGTAATCATTAGACTATTGGTGTCATTTAGATTAGAATTCTTAAAATTTTATAATAAATGACTTTGATCTTTATAAAGTTTTTAGTGGCTAAAAGATCCATGGGATGTCCAAGAAGGGACTTTGAGTGTTCAAAAGCTAGGTGGTTCTACAGACCTTGTAGTTTTATTTATTTAACTTTTTATTTTATCGAGACATTCAATCAATTAGTAACATCCAAATAATAAAGGAATATAGTGGGATGGTAAGTATTGTACTCAACCTTAATCTTTGGGGTTCAAATGTCGGATTGGAGTTAATGAATTACCCCTCAAAGTAGGATGAATCTATATTTAATCAAATATTAAAGAAATAATTATCTCCTTATAAACTCTAGATTAAAAGTCCCAAAAGATAAAATTTTAACCATATTGATCAAAACATAAACAACAAAATACGTCTTTTTTCTATCAAAGTAGTGTCATCGACTGCGTATGATTTTGAATAAGGGACTTGCCAAGACATCATTTAATCCAATTTATTTGAGCGACATACGTTATTTCATTGAAATCCAAGAGATGTGTTTTTATATTTAAATAAACTTATCAAGTACATAACTAATATAAGATGTATAATATTTAGATTCTGTATGTAGAGGCCTTGAATAGGAGAAAACTCTCGCAATTGATTAAAAAATGTTTGTGCAACTTTTTGACAATACAAATATAGATAATGAAACAATTAAATATCTTTTTGAAAGACTTTGGTGATGAACAATAAAATGAAGAATTAATAACAAAATCCATAAACACTTAGAATCAAATCTTTTCCGTTTTAAGATTAAAAAATATTTCATATCTTCTTTGGATAAAATATTCTTGAAAATCTATCATAGGGCTTTACCCTTTCGAAAATACTTATATTATCAAATTATTGACATAGTGCACTACCGTGCAAAGCGCGGGTAATTCTACCTAGTGTTATTATAAAAGAAAAGGATATAGCAAAGAAAAAAGATGAACAAAAGCAATTAAAATGGATGAAATAGAGGAGCATTAACTTTTTCTTCTTTTCGAGTGTATCAAAATTGCTTGCATAATTTACTTAGACACATTAAGAAAATAGTACCTATTAAACACTTTTATTATTCAAAATGAATATCTATTAGACACTTTTCATTGTCATGGCAAGGAGGTGCAATACACACATATTTTTATTTTTGGCAAAAGTATTCATCACCCCCCTGAACTTGAAGCTTTTTATTCAATGTACACCTAAACTTTATTTTGTTTCAATTACCCCCCTGAACTTGCTTATTCATCCTACACGTACACCTTTTCTGTCCACTCAATATGATCGTGTCTACACGTGCACGACACCTAGATAAATATTTTGCCACCTAGATAAATATTTTGTTACCTAGATAATACCGACCTTCACAATTCACAAATCTTAAAACTTCTGAAAAAAGCTTCTCCATTTTGCTCTAAACCTCTTTGCTTTTCTCTAAACCTCTCACGAGTAGATTTGGCAAGTGTAATCGACAAAGTAACGAGTAGATTTGTGCTAGTTGCAGTTCTTGAGTAAAGACTTGCTAGATTTCGTGAAGTGTTTGGTCGATTGGTCGATTTTCTTTGGATCTTGTCTGAAATTGTGTCTACAAGTAAGTGATTATCCACTCGATTTCGCGAAGGCTTGATGTATTGTTGTCTATTTACTTTACTTTTTCATTCATATTTTGCCCTATTTTTCGTTTAACATTTCGCCATAGTTTCCGATTGAGTTTCCGATTAGGGGTCTAATACTTTTCAACTAGAATTTTCACTTAATGAATGTATTATTATGAAGTTTTTTACCTTATTCATGCATGAGCATTATAATCAGTTTAAAATTTTAGGCTTTTTGGTAAAATTAAGGTTCTAAGTATTAGGGTTTCTGGTATTGTTAAATGGTGGGGTATTTTATAATTTGTTTAAGTATATTGTGTGGGATGCCTATTGTATGTTGATGAGTAATACATCTACTATACTAAGTACCAATTGTTGCTTCTGTTTTGGTGTTATTGTATATGTTTCGATTTTGTTGCTTGCATTGTACAATATACTGATTGTTATTGTGGTTATAGGTTAACACTATGACTAATAAGTACATCAATTTAAGGTTCAAATTTGGGGGTATCTTGGTGAGTGAGGTAGGTCCAGTATATGTTGGGGGTAGGACTGAATATGTAGAGAATATGGATGAAGATCATTTATCAATTCCTGAACTTGCAGATTATGCTAAGTCTTTTGGGATTAGTAAGTTAGGAAAAACATATGCAGCTCCATCTCTAGGGGTGATTTGGTGGAATTGAAAAATAACATGGACATTTGTAGCATGACATTATTTATGCATGATGGGGACACAATAGATATTTATGTGTGTGATAACACTATTCTGGATGATGTGGCTCCCAGTGAAGGTAAAATTAGTCAATCTTTAAGTCAAGTGGTTGAGTCTTTTAATTCACATGGGGAATCTCTAACTGCACAACCAAAAAAATCAGATCTAGGGTTAGGTTCCTCTTCTTCCTTTCCAGCTACTGAAAGACTTGAAAATGATCGGGTTGCAAGGGTCGAACAAGAAAGTGATGATGATTATTCTTCAATAGATTGGACTGATACTGAAGAAGAAGTTGAACCAACTGTCCAACAAGGAACTGGACCTTCTATTCAACAAGAAGTTGAGCCAATTACCCAAGAAAATGCAGAGGAAGACATAGACAGTGATTCTGTCTGTTCTGACTAGTCTATTGACTATGGAAGTGATGTGCATGAGGAGTTGATAATTGTTAAGGAAGATGTGAGAAAACTTAGAGAATGTAGGAGGAGAAAGAAGAAGGAAAAACCAAAAGTTTTTTTAGGTGAAGTTGGATTTGATGAAGGGTATGAGGATATTGAAAAAGGAAAAAAGAATTTCAAGGGTAAGCTAACAGAGGATGGGTCATACTATGACAGTTCTGACTGTGATAGTTTTCAAAGTGATGAAGAAGAACATGTTTCTGATGATGAACTTGAAGGAGGGAGTTTAAGGGGGAGAAAGAAGAGTAATATGGTAGTATATAATTCTTCTTGTGATATTGTAATATGGCAGTGTGGTTTGATATTTGAAAGTGTAAAGCAATTTAGAGAGGCAGTTACAAAATATGCTATAAAAAAAGGAGTTGAGTTAGATAAGTATGTGAATGAGAGTACTAGAGTGAGAGTGAAGTGTAAAAGTGGTTGTCCATGGCTGTTGTATGCAAGCAAGGAAGGAAGGAGTGAGAACTTTACTATCAAGACATACAATCCAAGGCACAAATGTACCAGGACCACCAATAATATTTTGTGTAATTCAAAGTTCTTATGCAAGTATCTGAAAGATAGGATTATTTCTCAACCTAGTATAAAAGGGTGGGAGATACAAGAATTGGTGAGGAAAGAGTTGAATGTTCATGTAGGCAAGGCAGTTTGTTTAAAAATAAGAAAAATTGTTTTAAAGGAAATTATGGGAGATCATGTGGCAGAATATGTTACTCCAAACAAATCCTGGTAGCACTTGTGTTGTGAAGCTTAAAGATTCAGAATCAGAAAATGGGATGAAACAATTTCATTCTTTTTATATTTGTTTTGATGCTATGAAAAAAGGTTTTCAACAAGGATGCAGAAGATGTATAGGGCTGGATGAGTGTTTTCTAAAGGGAATTTGTAAGGGTCAATTTTTGGTAGCTGTTGCTAAAGATGCAAACAACCAAATAAATCCAATAGCATGGGCAGTAATTGATACTGAAAGCAAGTTGACATGGAAATGGTTCATGACCATTCTGAAAGATGATCTTAATCTAGGAAATGGTTCCCAGCTAACTATCATTAGTGATATGCAAAAGGTAATTGAATATCTTTCTTTTGTTTATGTTTAATGTAATTGCTAATTTAATTTGACTAAAATTTAACTTGCTTTTTTTGCTTTGCAACTACAGGGACTAATAGCTGCTGTAGATGAACTATTTCCAGAATGTGAGCACAAAATGTGTGCTAGACACATTAGCAAATTGGTCACAAAACTTCAGAGGCTTAGAGAGAAGGAAGAAATTTTGGGCTTGTGCTAGATCAACATTTGAGGCACAATTTAAGTACAATATAAATGCCCTGTCCAAGCTGGGAATATGTATTGTTGAATCCCTTATCAAATATAACAAGGAGACATGGTGCAAAGCTTTTATTTAAACATTTTTAAAGTGTGATAGTATAGATAACAACATGGCAGAGAGTTTCAATTCTTGGATCTTGGGACCTAGGAACAAGATCATTGTAACTATGTTGGAAGAAATTAGAGTTAAGGTGATAAGTAGAGTGAGTAAGTTAAGAGTATTTGCTGAAACATGGACAGATGGAATATCTCCAATGGCAATGATGGTATTCAATACAAATGTAACAAGATCAATACAGTGCAACATTGAATGTAATGGTGATGTTGGATTTGAAGTGTTAGAAGGGGCATACAAGCATACTGTGAACTTCGGTGAACAAAAATGTAGTTACAGATCATGGGAATTAAAAGGTATCCCATGTGCACATGGTATAGTAGCAATGAACCACTTGAACATGGATGCATCACAAGCAATATCTAGTTGGTATAGAAAAGACACATATATGAAGACATACTCTCATTTCATTCAACCAGTCCCAAACATGAAAATGTGACCTAAAAGCAGAAACTCAATTGTTGAACCACCTGAGGCAAGACAAATGCCTGGTAGGCCACCAAAGAACAGAAGAAGAGAAATTGGTGAAGTGAGAAAAGATGGAAAGTTGCCAAGAATGGGGACAATAATGACATGTTCGATTTGCAAAGGACCAAATCATAACAAGAGAAATAATCCGAAAAATCCTAAACCTAAGTCTACACCAACACCCACTCAAGAGGTACATTCATATTGATTTGCTTTTATAAATTATGTTAGATTACTTATTAAATTTAATGTCTTGTTGTGTTATTTTTCCACTCATATTAGTCCACCACTAGAAAAAAGAGAGGTAGAGGTCATTATGAAAGAGCAAGCACCAGTAAGACTGGTACAACAAGAGGTGCAGGAAGTGGTTACAAGAAGAGGCCTAAAGTTGTTGGACAAGGTGTATTTGTTGCTGATACTGGATATACATGTATTAATGTAAGTGTCTTATAAACTGTCAAAATTATATTTGTCTTCTAAATGTGAGTCCCAAAATAACTATGTAGTTTATATTGCAGCAAGGATTGCCTAGCAGGAGGAGGATTAATACTGGTGTGGTGAGTTCTGCACATGTGACAGGTGATATTGGTTTTAAACCTACCAAGGGACTGAAGTGGAAAGGCAAACAGGCCATGACTCAAAGAGGACTTCAAGTCGAAAGTGTTATGCGTCGTATTCAAACCAGATCAAAAGCTGATGGCATTCAAACAAGGTCACAAGCCAAAGGAAAATCACTCTCAAAGAAAACTTCTTAGTTGTGTGGGTGTAACAACCAAACTTAAGTTATTGAATGTTTTTTTTTGTGTTTGTGTGGTTGTCCAACCAAACTTGAAATAGTGTTTTATGTTTTGGTGGTTCTGTGGTTGTTCAACCAAACTTGAAATAGTGTTTTATGTTTTGATGAATCTGTGGTTATTCAACCAAATTTAAAGTAGTTACTGTTTAGTGTTTTGGTGCTTGTGTGGTTGTTCAACTAACCTTAAAGTAGTGATTGTTTTATGTTTTGCTGGTTAACTTAAGTTATTGTGGTTGTTGGTTGAAACAATGATGCTTCTTTTTTATGACCAAGAAAGCACTAGTTATGTTATGTTTGTTGCCTTCATGTTATTATTTCATGGTATCATAGTACCTATTACATGTAATTGTAGATTGATCAGCAAAAACAACAAAAACATACATTACTAGAACACCAAACCAAACTAATCCACAAAATGAGTACCCTAGAACCAAATGATTTTGCCTTAATAACAATTGCATCAAAAAAAATATTCAACGAAACACTAAATAAAAGAACAATATCACATTGCATATCAAACTAATACCCAAAATCAGTTTCAATATCCATTTAAACTTGAGCTGTTCTTCTTGTTTGTTGGTTTTCTTCAACAAACCCAAAATTACAATATTCGCTTGAGTCGAAAATTCAGGATCATACCAATCGAAAAACTTACAAGAATTTCGAAATGAGGACTACATTTCATAAAAACAAAGTTAAAAAAATGAAATTGCATAATACGAACTTGTCAAATAAAAAGCAAAAAAGGAGTAACAATACATACCCCATAGTGTCTACAACCGAAAAATCTACGTCCGGGATTGTCATTTGTCCATGAAATTTTCAGAATTGGAGGAGCCCCACATAAACAAACAAGTCTCCTATTATAGTTCATGAATTTAGCAATAACAATTAAAACAAAAAAAGTGAGAAAAATCTGAAATTTGAAAAGGGAGAAGGGATAATGAAGAATAAATAGCTAGAGAATAGAGATAGAAAAATTCTTAAAATAAGTCAAATATTAAAGAAAAAATAGATTTTTACGTATATTACTGTTGCAACTTTTTGATGTGGCAAAAAATTGATGTCTCACGCGCCTTGTAGAGTTTGATTTCAGTTTCTATGTCAGGTGGACAGAAAAGGTGTACGTGTAGGATGAATAAGCAAGTTCATGGGGGTAATTGAAACAAAATAAAGTTTAAGTGTACATTGAATAAAAAACTTTAAGTTCAGGGGGGTAATAAATACTTTTCCCTTTATTTTTTGTTGTTTTGTTTTGCAATATATCAAAAGAAGAAAAAAAAAAACTTAGAAGCTAAAGTAAGAAATTTAAACTTCAAAACTTTCATATGAATCTTTTGATCGGCTAAAAATAAAAATATGATATCTTAGAGCCTACCTTTCATGGAAGGTCTGAATAGAATTATATTTATGAGTTGAAACTTCAAATTTATGTTTACCCCAAATAATTGTATTGAGTGAATTGTGACCTCATATGACAATCGCTTCCTCACAATACTTACTTATGAATTAACATGTCACACTTTGGTCAAGTCAAACAAAAAATATTAAAGAAATGGGCAAAGTAAAAAGGAAAAATTACGCGGTTAAACAAACTTATACTATTTAATTACTCATCATAGCTATAGTTTGTTATAAACACCACTCGCGACTAACATTATACATTACTTACGTGGGCTGTCTTCGAGTTTGTATAATTAGTCAAGTTTGTATATGTATAATTTTCCAAGATATACAAATAAATATGTATAATATACAATTTTTAACCTATATACATATACAATTCACCTCTCTCCCACACTCTTTCCTCTCTCAATCGCTCGCCTCTCTCCTCCCTCTCTTAATCGCTTGCCTCTCTCCTCCCTCTTCCAATCTCGCTTACCATTTATTCAAATGTATATGTATAATATACAATTATATACAATTTTATATATATATAATTCACCTCTCTCCCACTCTCTCTCCTCTCTCAATCTCGCTCGCCTCTCTCCTCTCTCTCCCAGTCTCGCTCGCCTCTCTCCTCCCTCTCTCAATCTCTCTAGCCATATATTATACAATTATCTAATCAATATACATATAATTCACCTCTTTCCCACTCTTTTCCTCCTCTCTCTCGCCTCTCTCCTCTCTCTCCCAGTCTCGCTCGCCTCTTTCCTCCATATAACATGTAGCTACAAATTATAATTATCAAACTATAACTATAGAGAGTAATTAGTTATTTTTAAGTGGCTATATGTGAAAGTATCCCAAGTATAAAAGTTCGATTGTAAACTGATTAAAATTTTAAATCTTTAACATATTTGTCTATTACTTAAACAAGGGTTTTGATACTTAATGGCTATTTATGCCAAGATTTTCATAGTGGGCTAGTAGCCCAATTCCTAAAAAAATACCCATCCGCCATGGATTAGACTCTCGACAGTTACCTTCCCACTAATTCCATATAGTAGTTGTACACCTCAATCATACATACACATCCTCCATTAAAAGCAACAGAAAACTCCTCCTCCTCCACAGAGGAACAAAATAGTAAGTGACTGATATATTTTTATTTGATTCGATTCGATTTGATTCCCATTTTGCAGTGTCAAATCTACCATATCTCATTCAAATGCTCGGCGGTTCAATCTCCAGTGGCCGTACTAACGTCCGTGTCGTCGTCGTCGGTGACCGTGCTACTGGCAAATCAAGCCTCATTACAGCTGCCGCTAGTGAAACTTTTCCGGAGGAAGTTCCACCGGTGCTTCCTCCTACTCGACTTCCTGCCGATCTCTATCCCGATAATGTTCCTGTTACGATCATTGATACTTCCTCAAGGTTCGTGTTGTGTATTTTGGATTTTGAAGAGTTGATTTGTTGTTTACATGTTATCAATGTTTCGATGAATTGATGTATGTGATGATATGTAGTTTGGAGAGCAGAGGTAAGGTTGCTGAAGAATTGAAGCGAGCCGATGCTGTTGTCCTTACCTATGCTTGCGATCAGCCTTCTACACTCAATCGTTTGACTACTTTCTGGCTTTATGAGTTCCGTCGCTTAGAGGTGTCCAATTTTGTGTGCCTTACTTTCATTGTTAATATAGTCAAATTGAAAAATATTTTTGCTCATTTTTCTATTTTTTTTTTGATATTTTCAAATCAAACAAAAAATTTGAATATCTTCCTATTGGAATGGTAAAACACATATTTTAAAAATATTGGCCAAAATTTGCTAATTCCTGAATAGTTTAAGTGGTTTTGCTCTAATTGGATTGAATACTGTATTATTATTAGGCCTATGTATTCATGAGTTAGTTTTAGTACTGTGGCGTTGTTTCCTAGAAAGTGTTGTTTGGTTTTTAGGTCATGCAATTATATAGTCGTTCAATGTTATGGAAAGTAATTAAGTCCAATTTTTTTGGATGGATAATTCTATAATCTGCATTGATAAATGAGAATATGACTTCTATGCATTTAATCACTTTAATTACCATGGTTAGATCAAGGTGCCGGTAATTGTTGTTGGCTGTAAGCTAGATAAGCGAGATGAGGAGCATCATATGAATCTTGAGCAAGTGATGGCTCCAATCATGCAACAGTTCCGCGAGATTGAGACTTGCATAGAATGTTCTGCTGCAAACCTAGTTCAGGTGGGTGCAATTTCTTACTAGGGATTTTTCCTTGCAAAGGTTTTTTAGTTCAACAGAATGATATTTTTTTAACCTTTACAGGTACCTGAAGTGTTTTATTATGCTCAGAAAGCTGTACTTCATCCAACGGCTCCACTCTTTGATCATGAAACTCAGGCTCTTAAACCCCGTTGTGTTAGAGCACTGAAACGGATATTTATTCTTTGTGATCATGACATGGATGACGCTCTCAATGATGAAGAGCTGAATGAATTTCAGGTTATTCTTCATTTTGTAGTCCTCGAGTTTATTAAAACACTCGATTACTTTCTTTCAAGAAACCTTATTATCTAGCATTTTTCTATTTTTTATTTCCATCAAAATTGGCAGATTAAGTGCTTCAATGCTCCCCTGCAGCCCGCTGAGATAGTGGGTGTCAAAAGAGTAGTACAGGAGAAGCTACCTCAAGGTGTAAATGACCTGGGCCTTACATTGACAGGGTTTCTTTTTCTTCATGCACTTTTTATAGAGAAGGGTCGACTTGAGACCACTTGGACCGTGTTAAGGAAATTTGGGTACAATGATGAAATTAAGCTGAAGGATGATAACCTCACAATACCATTCAAAAAAGCTCCCGATCAGGTGAGACTATTTTTGAAGCAGCTGACTATTATGATACTTGTTTCGTGCAAGATATTGTTAGGGTTATAGTTGGCTGTCTGTGTTTGCAAGAAACTTGGCACTGAGGCTAACAGGAAAAATCATGGCGAATATCAATAATTTGTTGACCTAGTTTGCACAGAGTTTCTGGTTCATGGTGAATCAGCTCCATTGTTCTCAGTTTCTATAATGGAAAATTATCAAGGATCAGATGATAGGAACCGTCTTTCTCTGTCCCAATGCTGCTTCATTTTTTTTTTCATTTTTCTGAAGTTGTAAGTTGTCTTACAGAATATTGTTTGTTACAAGAAAAACTCCGGCGTTATACTCATATTTTTCTAGTGGATCGCTGTCTTACTTTTAGTTCCCTTCTCAATAATGTTTGTCTACTTGCAGAGTTTGGAACTGACCAGCGAAGCAGTGGAGTTCTTGAAAGGGGTCTTCAGCACATTTGACACTGATAAAGTATGACACCATTTTTTCATGCATTTTCTTTCATAGAAGTACTTACCCCCTCCGTCCCATTCTATGTGGAATTTTTCGAATTTCGAGATTCAAACAAGTTTTATCTTTGACGGTAATTTTTTCATGGATCTTTTAAACATTTTGAATATGAATTATTATAACTTATAGTACTTTTTACGTAGTTTATAAATATATAAATTTCATTTCAAATAAATTGAAGATTCCATGCACAAATTCACGGTCAAACTTAAACTGTATGACTCTCGAAAAACAAAAAGTATCATATAATTGGGACAAAGGGAGTAACCGTTTCTTTTTCATGCATTTAATATGACTTGATAATAAAGTGGATCATTATATGCATCCATTGTCTCTAGAGGGTGGGGTTGCTCTGAGTAACTAAAGGTTATGCAGTGAATTGATCTCACAGAACTCTTGGGTCGTTAAGATAGAGAGCAATCTTTGATACAGGAAGTCCATAAGAATGTTGCTCGACTAATGAACAAATATGTAGTCACGATGTACATTTAACCAAATTAGAAATGAAAAATTGAACTTCAAGGAATTAAATTGAGCCAAATTCCGACTGTCCCCAGTTTTTTAAAGATTTCAAAGTGAACTTGAAGAGGATAAAGAGTGAATGGGAGATGGTCAGACGCCAATTGGTTGGCTTGTATAAAGATTCAGACTCAGCTCGTTGGAAGAACACTAAGAATTTGTCCAAGCTTACATGATTTGTAAAGAGATTTAGGATTTATTTCTCGTTACTGTCCTCATATCTGGATGAAAGAGGAGCGCAATTTTGATTCCAGAATTAAGCCCTGTCAAGTTGCAGGTGTATTATTTTCTTCCTTATTTTTGTTTCTTTAGGGTGGCAAAACATTTTTAGTTTTTTTCACGAGGCTAACATATTTTGAATGCCCAAGCTCTCTTCTTGTCTTTGTTTAAAGAAGTTTTATCGTTACACAAAACCAATTAATATGCTCAGTCAGTACTATTCCAAAAGGTGTGTACTTCTAACACTGAAGCAGAGTTCTGGATAATCTTTTAGATCTTCATGTTACATCATATACCAACAAGAAAGCAATCTTTTTGCCAATTTTTTCTTAATAATATCCCTATCTCTTTTTTATCTGGGTGGTTTCAGTTTGTCTTTTACACTGTTATTTTTCTATATCTAAGTTGTTGGTTTTCCAATCATTGACTAGGAGAGATTTCAACATAGCTTTCTACATATTTTTCCTGTCTGAGATATATTCTATCACTGAAGTTTTAATTAGCTACTACTTTTTGGATAAGTTTAGGAACCCCTTCAAATATGTCACTACGTTGGGTGGCATGCTCTAGTTTGAGTGGAACTTTTTTGGGGATAGTTCAGACAAATGTCAGAATTTGGTTGTGTAACAATTTCCTATTTGAAATGTCAGTGGTCTGTTGATCCTTTCCTGTTTCAGTGAATGAGTTTTTTCCTATGCCCCAACCCGCCGCCCAATTGAGATTATTAATAATGGTCACTGAAGTGGATTGAGATCCATGAGGTCTCAGTGGATGCAAAAATACTAGGTGATTTTTCCCCATCTGTCCAATTCTGATGAATAGAGTAACTCGATACCTGCTGGTGGGGGTAGCAGGTGTCCTGGTGTGTGCAAGCTGATTTGGACATCACAGTTATCAAAACAAAATACTAGTAAGACTGGTGCTTATGCAAATACTTTTTGCCAAGCCGTAACATTCTTTGGATAATACCAGAAATTTTGAACTTCTTTTTTTGTTCCTAAATCTATAATCTGTGTTTTATGCAGGATGGAGTTCTCAGAAATTCTGAGCTTGATGATCTTTTTTCAACTGCACCGGAAAGGTAAAAAGGTTTCTTTGAGCTCTTTGAATTATGTATGCTTGGATGGTTTTGGTGCACACTTCCTGCTAAGACTGTAGGTCTAGTTATTAGGATACTACTTGTTACAAATCTTGTCCGTTCATTGATTGAAGTTGTTTCACTTTTTTTACGTCTGTTTCCTAAGGGTTACTTACAAAATTATTTCAATCCTATAGGGGGAATTTGTGAAATATGCCTATAAGCTCTTGCTTGACACATAAAAATGGATCGAATGAGACCACTTTTAGCAGATTTGTAACACTTCTATTGTGAGTCTCATATGGAGTGTCGAGTCTTTTCTTAAAGTTATCCTTGAAAATGGTAGCTCTGAGTAATTTGTGTGCAGCTAATTGCAAGGATGTGAAGTTTTCAGTCTTTTTACTTTAGTAAGGATGCGTTAGAATTATGCCTGCAGATTATTTAGACAACTTCTCTTTTCAGTTACATTATTTTCTTTTAGTACAGGTTTTGTGAAATAATTTTTTCTCATTATCGCCGATCCTCTTTGTTTGAATCTTATGTCGAGAAGTGTTCTCGACTCATCTTCTCTCTCATTGCAGTTGCCCTTCCCTCTGAGCTGATTGCTAAACCTCATTTTTTATGTTTGAAAAATTGCAGTCCCTGGGGTGAAGCTCCCTACAAGGATGCTGTCGAAAGAACTCCATTGGGGGGCTTGTCTCTTTCTGCTTTCCTATCTGAGGTTCTTACTGCTAGCTTTCTTTCTTCATTCCCCTCTCCTGGTTGTTGCACTGTCAAGAGGGTTTCATAATACTTTTAAATTTCTTCCAACAGATCCAATATCATTTCCTTTCAAGATCAGATAATTTGGAAATATAGCTTTCTTGCTTACATGTCCTACATGCTTTGCGCAGTTAACTTGTTCAAATGTAGTAGATAGATCACCACCCGAAATTTAATTGACTTTGGTTCTCCTTCCTTTTTTCTTCTTAAAACTGTGTACAATGTCATTAGGTAATTTATGTATAGATTGCTCTCCAGGATTTTTTAATTAATAAATGGGATTTTACTAGTCTTCTATCACATATAATGCTTATAAGTCACATACTCTAGTTGACATCTACTTCTATCAGACAAAAAATATTTTCTGTTAAGGCATGTTTTTAAAGATCAAAACTGTTTATTCTTGCAATATCAGTGGGCTCTTATGACGTTGCTGGAGCCAGCTCAGAGTTTGGCCAACTTGATATACATTGGGTATAACTGTGGTGCTGCATCAGCACTCCGTCTTACCAGGAGAAAATCAGTTGATCGCAAGAAACAACAGACAGATCGAAATGTTTACCAGTGTTTTGTTTTCGGTCCTAAAGGATCTGGCAAGTCGGCCTTGCTGAAGTCGTTGCTGGGAAGGTATCTATATGAATTTAAGCTAGTGAATTGCTGTTGTTAATAATAGTTCTTGTTTATGGCTATTAGGCATTTTTTCAAAATTCTTTTTTTTATATAGCAGATTTCCATTTTTATTGTAATTGGCCAGCCAAATGACCATATCTCCCTTCTGTCATTTTCTTAACTATCCTTAGCCTGGCAATTTCTGATGCATAACTTTTTTTTCGCTAAAGGCCTTTCTCAGAAAATTATGCGGTGACAACTGACGAGCACTATGCTGTTAATGTTGTTGACCGTCTTGGGGTAAGTGCTCTCAGAAGATTCTCATTTGACTTGATAGGATGTTAGTTGATCTTTCTAAAACTGGTGTGCCAGTGTGCTGCAAATATGAGTAAGAGCTCCTACATGTGTTAGCTTCTACGCACATGATTCATTACAAATAGGCATAGGGTTAATTAATAGAGTCATGCTTTTCTTTGATCCATGGATGCGCATCCTGTGCAATATGTGCGATCATTGCATTTACAATTGTATTCGCTTGCTGAATGCTTTCGAAATTGACATACGGGTGTTAAGGGGCTGGGCTGGGACTAGAACTCTGGGTTGGTTATCGGGTCGGGAGGGTCCGTTTCCAACCGAGCTGGGTTTATCCGGGTATAGTTAGGCCGGTGCAGGGCCGGGTTCTACTGGACCGGGCTAGACCAGTTTTAGTTTTGTAATTTCTTAATACATATTAAAAAAACAAAATTTGACCGTTGAACTGGGTCAGGGCTGGTCTGGGTAACCAGTTCAGGAGTGATGTGATGCTACTGGGTTTGGACTGATTTCGGGTTGTCGATATTACAGCTAAGACCGTGCAGGTTGGTTTTTGTGATGAACCCAGCCCAACCCTGCCCCCCTTGGCTGGTTCGCTTCCGGGTTGGCCTGGGCTCTTTAATACCCTTAGATTGTCATCCAAGTAGTTGCCATCTTACTAAATAGGTTTTATTGCAGGGAACTAAGAAAACACTTGTACTCAGGGAGATTCCAGAAGATGAAGTTAAGATGATTCTATCTACTAAGGAATCTTTGGCATCTTGTGATGTAGCAGTGTTTGCATATGACAGGTGAGTAATGCAAGATCTAAGTGACTAGCAGTTTTTAGAGTATAGTTGAATTCATTGGCATAGTCCATCACCTTGGATATAGACAGGTTCCTTCTTCTTCATCGTTGTCTTGATAATGGTTTGCTTTTTGTGTGAGTACTTTCTTCTTCTTTTCCCCCCTTTAGCTCCGATGAATATTCTTTAAAAAGAGCATCAGAATTGCTGATGACTGTGGCAAGGCGAGGGGAAGTTAGTGGTTTTATGGTGCCTTGTCTATTTGTTGCTGCAAAGGATGATCTTGATTCATATCCAATGGCAATAAAAGATTCAGCAAAGGTATTTACATTGATCAAATTGTGTTCTATTTTGTGCAGAGACCGGATGTTGTGAATACACCCTGGGTTTTAAATGATTTAACATAAAAAGATTTTATGCTTGGTTTTTATTTCTACATATGCTGTTTTGATAAAATTTTGTAATTTTTGTCCAGATATGTCAGAATTTTGGAATAGATGCACCTATTCACATTAGTGTGAAGGAGAGAGATCTGAACAGCATGTTCAATAGAATTGTCACTGCTGCAGAGCACCCTCATTTAAGTGTTCCTGAAACTGAAGTTGGACGTAGCCAGAAACGATATCGTCACCTTGTTAATCGCTCGCTTATGTTTACTTCAGGTACTTTGAATCTAATACCCCCAAAGATATCTCCAAAGAGAAGTAGAAAATGGAACTGAATGAATGAACATTGGCACTGAAGATAGGGCCTGGCATATTAGAGCCAATTTTTTTTAATCAAATTATTGTATTCCATCTGACTTTCGACCAAAATTGCAGTTGTGGCTGCTGTTGCCGTAGTTGGACTGGCAGCATATCGATCTTATGCTGCACGGAGGAATACCTCAAGCTAGGTAATGTCATGTGTCTACTCGAGAACATATAGTCTACCTTTTGACCTAATAAGAAAATTATCCCACTATTCCTTTGATATCTACCAGATTATTAGCTAAATGTCCTTGTACATAGAGTACGGTCAGACTTCTCCCCAAGGTTATTTCAGTTTTGTCTATCTGGTCCTATCCATTTCCTGTTGAAAGTATCAGCTAGGCGCTATTTTTCCTTCTTCGTACTCTGTTTTAGAAAGAACAATTTACCTCTTTGAGGTATTGTTTATTAGTAATGTAATTTTTTAGGTGGCATTTGGACTTTGGAGATTATGATTATTAGAAAAGTTCTGGTAAAACAATTCTGGGAATTGTTACTTCTCTGGATTAGATTTTAGCAATTGCTTCTCTGGATTACGTTTATAGATATCTGTGTAATTAATTTTCTCATTTCTGTTTTTTTTTTTTTTTTTAAATTAACCTTTTTCTCTGAATAGTAAAGAAGGAAAAAACAAATTTACACAATAAACTTTACAACTTTACATAAGTTTTCGCAACGAGTTAAAAATAAAATCTTAAATGCTGCTCTCTCTCTACCTGTATATAAATATATGTGCACACACATATAAACAGTGCGTCTCTGCGTATTATCTCTGTGTATTAGTAGTATTACTAATTTCAAATTTTGTGGTCCACCAATGTGGAAGTATAAGTAATGTTATGATAGGAATGAATGACACAAATTATTGGTTAATGTCATAGATAAAAATATCTTTAACAAATTATTACTCTTGATGTACAATATAACATTTGAAAAATATTAATGTACGATGGGATATACTAATATTTACTTTAGTCTCTCGTGATGGAGAGAAGATCTTGCAGGATTTTCCCTTAGAAAATGCAGCATAAAAGTCTAAAAACACCACAGCGCCCTTGTTTTCAAAGCTGAGGATTTGTTGCAGCTTTGCATAAATACTTGTCTCCATTTCGTTGATTCATATTCGATTGTTCAAAGATTTTGGATCGGACCAACAATTACTTGTAATAATATTAAAAAAAGCAACCTATGCATTAGTTTTATATATTATTAATATTTTATTTGATACATTTTTTCAACTTTCTATCTTATTCACTCTATTTGGTACTCCATTAGGATAATGTATAACAAATACATGAAAATACATGATATTAATAATGCAAACTGTTTTAATAAATGTATTAGCATGTTTAAAGACTATTGTCTCTCAAAAACTTTTCAACACGCGCGCACGCGCACACACATATATGTATATATTTGTGGAGGGTATTTTGTAAACATATATATTTTAAAGAAATTATGCAATGCAAGATGTTTTTTTATATGTCAAATCAAATACCAAATAAGAAATAATTTCAACATGTATAACCAAACAATCCCTTACCTTTCTCATTCGAAAAATCTTTGGAAGGTCTTTGTCACAATATTGGACTCTTAATTTCGAGTATAAGGTATGAGTGGAAATATTGAAACCATTTAGATGGATTATTATAGTAATCTCTTTATTTATTAATCTTCATGCATTTTCATCCACTCAAATAATATTTAATCCACCTGGCACCTTTAGATTATATATTTAATGGTGATTTGACTATTCATATCATATTTATGATCGAAGGATTTGAAAAATAATTGTGGAGAAGAAATAGAAAATTTGTATATATATATATATGCAAATCCAATAGGAAGTCGAAACCTGTGAAAAAGAATATATAGTAATAGCTTTTGACCTTCTCTTTGAAACTCTTTTTTGTTGGTCATACTCTTTTTATTTAACTATCAAGATGTAAATTGTAATATTGTATGAGTTGGAAATAATTTGAATACATGATAGGTCAAACCAGCCCAATATAACTTTTAATTACATCTTTGGGATGAGATTAGTAAAAAATCTTCAGTTTGGCAAGAATTATGAGTTGATACTTAGTGTCACATTTGGCGGTTAATGAGATAGGTGATTTTCTTACAAGAATTCTCTTTCATTTAAATTATATTTTGGGATGTGAGTGAGATTCAAAATCTAACTTTTACATAGTATCAGAGTGGAACCCATCTTACCCAACGATATTGGACCTTCGAGTTAAAAATTATTAAATCCAAATTTAATAGTGAAGTAAAATTTTTCGTCAAGGTTGTTCATGCTTTAGGACAAGTAAGGAAAAAAATCACTTGTTGATCAAATTATCAAGATTAACTATAAATAATCATACCTCAATTGTTGATCTCTATATAGTGCTCCAAGTTGTTCATAATTTTTTGTGTTTTATATCAAAATTAATAACTATTCAAAATAAATAATCTCAAAACAGAAACTTCCAAAATATCAATGGATAAATTAAAGAAGATGCAATCGGATAAATATATTAACTAATAGCTTCATATACACACAAAATATGTAAATTGATAATTATAATATCACTCGACGATACTTCATCTCTTGAAATATTTTCATAATTCACTCATCAGAAATATCTTTAAATATTTTTTTTTCTACAAAAGGCGTTATGCATCCATCTAAGGATTCATTGGCCATTTAATTCTGCAAATCATTCTTGATAAACTTCATTACCGAAAAAGCTACTGTTGCATTGATAACAGGTAGAAGCAAAGCAAACTTCACAAAAAATATTAGATAATAGTTTTCTTTGTCACAACCAACTTTCTTGAAAGTTCTCCAAGTCCATTCAAATTAGAATTTTATTTATATAAATATAACAAACATCAATAATATAATTAACAAGTTGATTTTCAAAAGATCTCAGGTTGAATCCATCAAAGTTATTAGGACATAATTTCAGAGATTTTCATTATATTTTTAAAGTTAAAACTACAAAATAGATTAATTGAATTCAAGCAAGTTACTCCATTAAGCAAATCACTTATCACCTCAATGAAACGATCATTAAATTCTTATAGCTATTAATCAATGATTTTATAAAACACATCAACACGATAATGATGCAAAGTAATACAATTATCAACTTTCTTCCAACGTTAGCATATGAATAATCATAATTAGATAATGAAATGTCATGCTTAATTCAAAATATATCTACTTTTCTTTTAAGTGAACACCCAATATTTTTTTTTTATGAGAGGATCCTATTCATTATTTCTTCTCTATCTTTACAAGAATCATGACATTTACAATATCTTGCTCCTTTTTTTTTTTGCAATTACATATTAACTCATATTAGATTCCTATAACATCAATAATCAAATGCAACCAGAAAACAATTTCCTAATACGCTTGCTCTTTCCTTCTATATACTTTACTTGCACTCTTATTACTAAACCATTAAAACATATTTATATCTTAAATTATGATATAATTAATGATAAATTAGTATAATTTAATATATATAAATATTATGTTTAAGTAAGGATATTATTGGTATTAAGAAGACAAGAGAATCTCATGACTCATGATTATAAACATGCTACCCAAAGATCTCCAAAATCAAGAATTGCTTCGAAGGAAGGGTTGGGGTCCCTTTCAAATATCCAAAATGGATCTTAATTTCTACGTTTTATGTCATTGATTGTCGGTCAAATGGGAAATGGATTTTGTAGAACACACAAGAGATATAAGAAAGTGATATTAAGAATTTCTTTTAGCAATCTATAAAGTCTAAACTATATGCATTAAATAGTATAAATATATTAGTACTTCATGTTTTAGGCTAAATTATCAGGTTTGCTATGCAAAAACTAATTAAGTTATCATAAGGATCCTATGGTACAAGGGATAAGAATAGATAATCCTGGGATTAAAAATAGTTTTGGAATAAAATTTTAGTGTCTTGTTATAGTGATTGGATAAGTTATTCTCATATATATACATGGTGGGAGAAGTTATCCCAAAATAACTAATCCCTTGATAATTATCTTATTCGTTTAAAAAACTTATCTCAAAACTTCAGGATATATGATGTCGGAATATTCTAACACTAATATGGTTAGAAATCCCTTTTAATATTATACTCTAATTCGCTCTATTTTATTTTACAAATCTTTCTTGATTTGCTAAATGAACAAGTAAAAAGAAAAAAAAATACATCATTAGTATAAGCACCAGGGGCGGACCCACATGGTGTCCGCCGGGTGCTCGAGCACCCATTAACTTCGTTACGAAATATATATATATCTATGTAGAAATCGGTAGGTATTTTTATAAAATTAACATAGAGCACCCAATGAATAAATCATATAGTTGACCCAATGATTCTAGGATGAGTACTTAAGACTCTTTTAATGTTGTTGTACCAAGGTACGAATCTCATTGTTAATACATATTTTTTATAGTTTCACTTCAGAGCACCCACAACCTTAAAATCATAGATCCGCCACTAATAAGCACTAATTAGTAAAGTAAAATGGAGGGAGTAATAGTTGTGATTATGAAATGGTGACATGAGCAGAGCTACTTGAAGAGTGATTTAGTGCTTCTTCGGACAATTATGTGACACATAAGTTAATGTTAACTATTATATATATATATATATATATCACAATTGAAATAAATTATGCACCCTTCGTCTAATTCTTGACTCCGGCCTGCAGGGAGATACCAAATGCATAGAGCCTTCTGCTATTTGCATGTTCATTTTTGAGGGACTATTCAATATGACTATATGAGATATGGACTTACATGGCTTTGCTTCAAAGGCAATATTGTTGAAATGGATTCACACATAAACATGATCCACTAAGTGTGGTCAAGAATTGTGACAAGGAATACAATCAAATACAACAAGTATATATGATACGATAATATAGCCAGCCACACCTATACACTGTATGTTGGGGGAAATAAATAACCTACATTTAAACCGTAAACAATTATCAATACATCTAACCAATTCACTTTAATATGATTAAATAAAATGATTTAATCTAGTAAGCAATGCATTAATTAAGTATTGTTAAGTTGTATACATTAACTGTGTATACAAACACATATCAGAAATATATTCATTTGATGAAAATACTATGTGCGGCCGATTTTTTATTTTGCCATTATAAATAGTACTAGACACCAGTGCTCGTGTTATTTTTTTTTTATCTCTCTAATATATAGATAAGAATTTAGACAGTCAATTAAATTTTAATATGATTTTTAAATATTTTAAATTGTTAATATTTGTAATAGATAGTATTTTTACATAATTTTTCAAATAATATATATAACTTCTCTTGTCCCAATGTATATAGCACATATAGAATTCCAAGAGTCAATCAAATGTTGTTAACTATTTATATTTACAAAATTTTCTACGTAGTTTTCAAATTATATGTTACTTATTTTAATTATTGTAATTTATAATACTTTTTCCGTAAATTTTCAATAATGTATGTTACTTCTCTAACTATCTCAATAGATGTAGCACGAATATAATTTTAAGAGTCAATTTAATGTTAATTATTGAGATTTACAATACTTTCTACTCAGTTTTCAAATTAAATAATACTTGCTCCTTCTTTTATCTCATTTTATATGACATAGATTAATTTTATGAATCAATTGAATTTTTTTATAGTATTCAAATATCATGATTTATAGTATTTTTTAAAACATTTTAAAAATATTTATAAAATTAAAAAATAAGACAAGCAAATTACACTGAAAGAACCATCGAAAAATAGTGCAACTATCAGGCTGGCATGTCGACCATGACCTGCCAGGTTATTGTCAACTGATTTTTTTTTTATAGTATCCAATTATCATGAAATAAAAAAATAAGACAAACAAATTAAAACTGAAGAACCACCGAAAAAGGGAAATTAGTGCAGCTGTCAGGCAGGCATGTCAACCATGACCTGCCTAATTATTATGGCTTTTATATATATATATATATATATATATATATATATATAATATAATAGAATAAATTTTAAATACATAAAAAATGAAAAATCAAGAGAAACAAATTAAAACGAACGAACTATCAAGAAAGTGAAAATAGTGCAGCTGCCAAAAGGCATGTTGACCATGATCTGTCTGGTTATTATCACTTATATATATGTAATAGATATCGTATTTCTATCAACCGAAAATTCTAGTCAAAAACCCATAACTATTGTTTAACACAATAAAAGCTGGAAACATAAAAGAGAACTTTTTAAAACAATAATATTCTAACATTTAATAGGATCACTTAGCTGCACTTTCCATATTTATTGAAAATAGATATATTTTGGTTTGCTATGAGACTCATTTATGTATTTTTTTTCTTTGGCTTAACTTAATAGAATACAAAGAAATAACAAATTAGAGAAAAACAGGAGAGAGAATATTTCAAATAAGTTAAATAGTGTTGAAAATATATCATTACTTACTTTACATATTAGGAGACTAAAATAGGCAGCAAATTCTCTCGTCTTCCTCATCCTCCATTAGCGTCTTTCAATTCTCGTTTTTTGATCCTCCTCTTTCTTAGAAGGCAAGACTATTGATCAAGATTTTTATGAAAAAAAGAAATTTGATATAAACAATAAGCATACAAATTGACGTTGGAGTGCAATCTATTAAATTGGTGTTGAATACCACCAAGGCTGTTGGATGTATCTCTGCTGTCCAAAATATGTCTACGAGGATATTTTTTTGTTCAAATTCATAGTGTTTTGGATATAACAATTCAAAATTTTATTTTGAATACATTTTTGATTTTGATACAACAATTAGAAGATCAAAATTTGTATGCTTATTTGTTTGTATGCCTTTTGATACAAATTTTAAATTTTTATCTGTTTTAAATATACATTTGCGCCTAAATACAATTTAGATAATGTGCTACAAATTATATATTTAGGATAATATAATTTATATGACAATTAATTTCAAAATACATTTTTTTACTTTGTAATTTGTTTGTGTACAAATAGTGAATGATCGAGTAGTTTTTATTTTTTGTATATTGACGCTTCAAATTCATAATAATTTGGAATATTAGACGTCAGATATAATATAATTTTGAAATACATGACATTAAGGAATACATTTTTTGTTCTGGAATCAATTTCTAAATTAAATGGACTTGAGTTTGTATGTAGGAAGTTTCGAATACACATTTGCATTTAAATATAATTTAAATGATGTGATACAACTTGTATATTCAATCTAATCATATTTAGAGTAAAGTTACGTTTGATTAAAATATTTTTTAATCTGTAATTCTTTTGAGATACAAAGAATGAATGATTGAATGATTTTGATTTTTCGTATGTTTAATGCTTAAAATACAAAATAATTTGAAATCGTATTTAGTTGATTTTCTAAAAATTATATGTTGAATACAATATATTTTTGAAATACATAACATATAAGTAAATGCATTTTTTGACATAAAATCCATTTTTTTTAAGTTCAAATTTTGATTGTTACTATGATTCAAAATTTGTATGTTTTGATGATTAGAATACAAATTCTGCTAGAATTCTAAGAAAGAATATAAAATTTTGAAAAATATACAAACCACATCAATTATTTTTCATAAGTGGGTCAATCAACACAAACTCAATTCTAAATAAGATTTAAATTTGGAAAAAATAATACTTGAAAATATTACTCAACGCTAGTGGTGTACACATTGAATCATTAAGTCAAATCGAACCGACAAACCAAATCAAACCGAAAAAAACCGACTCGTGGTTTGGTTTGATTGGTTTGGCGATTGAAAACTCTTGGTTTGGTTTGGTTTGGTATTAGAAAAAAAAGAATCAAACCGACATATATAAATATATATATATATATATATATATATATATACATAATTTATTTTATTTATAGATAAAAATATTATTTACATATAATCTACTTTGGTGATATATTTTTAGTTAGTTTATAGTTTTCAATTTTATATATCTTATTTCAAATTTGGGCTTGTAAAATCTTGTAAATATTATATAAAATTGAAAACTATAAACTAACTAAAAATATATCAACAAACTAGATTATATGTAAATAATTATATATATATATATATATATATATATATATAAATTTATTTTATTTATAACTAAAAATATTATTTATAATCTACTTTGTTAATATATTTTAAGTTAGTTTAAAGTTTTCAATGTTTATCTATTTTATTTCAAATTTGGACTTGAAAAGTTGTAAATGTTTTATTTTGTGTTAAGACCCGAAGTTATAATTATATTGTTATAGTTTTTCAAATTCAAAGTTAATAATTTACTTTGTAAATATTTTTTGTATTCAGTTTGCATCTAGCCTTTAATCTTTTTAGTTTAGCATAATGAACGTTGATATTTCAAAACAAATATTTTGTAATCATGTGAATTTGACAGTCTTTTCAAAAATTTCTATTCACTTAACATATTTTAAGTTTAGTTTATCACACACGTAAGTGAAAAGATATTTATCGCCTTTTCAAATGCGTATAGTTGTAAAAAACCAAAAAAATGAAAAAACCCGAAAGAATCAACTAAAATCAAAACCGAAAAAACCGACTTCATATGGTTTAATTTAGTTTTGGATTTGATAAATCGACATAATTGGTTTAGATTTTTTAAATAAAAAATCAAACTGAACCGACCTATGTACACCCCTACTCAACGCTTTAGAAAATTATTTCAAAAATGGGTTTGAAAATCACTTCATAACTCACTTTTACTTCAAACTTCAAGTTCATGAAGATCTCCCAATTTATCAACTCAAAATTTTGATTTGAATCATAAATTTTATAACTTGAAATGATGAAAATAACCTCGGGAAACAAGCTGGCAGGACAACCCCTATTTGCTTCCTAGGACACTTTTATAGCCGCTTCCCTGACCACTTACTGTAATTCGAATTTTTTAGAAAGTAATAAAATGATAAATAAATTTAAATGAAGAAAACTACTTGAAATGATGATAATAACCTTGGAAAGAAAGTTGGCAGGACAACCGCTAGCTGCTTCCCTATGGGTAATCGAAGATTAAAAGTTAAGAAATTGCCCAATAGATTTTACTCAAAAACCTAGTCTAAATCACCTCCTCAAACTTTCAAAACTCAAAAAATGGTGAAATGGGGTTAAAATCCCGATTTTAAAAAATGTTTTACCCATGTCAGAGATGCGCGCTTATCGCCATCAGTATGAGTAAGACAATCAATTCATTAAAGTTGACCATCGTGAACGAGAAAAACTCACACGATAACGATGCAACTCAAGATGATGTTACGTGGTCGCGATGATGGAGTCTCACAATCGCAGTGACCAAAATGGTCATGCACAAAAACCAGAAAATAGTCAAATTCAAAAGCATCGAAAGGACTATAGGGATTAGTTCGAAATCCCGTATATACAAATTGCATATGTAAATCAATTGTACTCGCTGTTACAGACTCAATGGAAACGTCAATACAAATATAAGGTCTTCTTTGTTAACTCATATTTTGCCTAAATGACAACTCAAAAGAAATAACATAGCGAAGACTGACTATCCTTCCGAAATTCTGCTGACAAGAATTAAAGAAGGAAAGAAGATATTCCTAAATATCTAGGATGGATTGAAGATCAGCACTAAGAAATCAAGGCAAAATTCAAGGAAGACATCTCCAGCAAATCGCCCAACAAAGGAAAGAAGATATTCCTAAACATCTAGGAAGGCTTAACAACCAGAATTGAAAGATCAAGCCAAGATTCAAGGAAGGCATCCCCAGCAAGTTGATTAACAAAGGAAAGAATTGATTTAATCATGCACATATCTAATATGGACATGATTCGGCAAATCAATTCCAAAATCAATGAAGCAATTAAGCGATCCTTGATTGATAAATCCCTTGGGTTTCCGAAACAGAGCAACAATCCTTAAAACTCTATATAAATCATTCTCAGCCCTAGATTTGAAGCACACAACTTCACTTGAACTTATTTGTGACCCTCTTTCATCTTTGATAAAGCTTTGTGCACGTGAGTGAACAATTGTAAAAGAAAAAGAGAAGGAAAGATAGTGAAAGTAGGTTATACAAGTAGAGACAGCGTCAAGTTTAGAACATCTGATTTGCACATCAGACAGGATCAAGAGATTACTCTTTCTGTAACCCAAGTTCATTAAGCTTTGAATGAAACCCAAAGGGCTGGACTAGACACCACATTGGTGATCCGAACGAGTATAAATTTTCTGTGTCCTTTAACTTACAGTTAATTCGTTTATCTTATATTGTTAACTAATCTGCAGGATAGTCGACTGACGCTTACAGGCAGCTGGCTAAGAGAATTTTAATTCACCCCCCTCTTAAATATTATCTTTGACTCGAGCACCCCAACCCCAAACGTTGACTAAAGTCAATCCAAAGGCTGAAATTCCACAATGTTACAACTTAGGACCTCAAATCCTCAAAAAAATTCGGAATCCTCTCATTGATCAGGTTTCACATTTCAGGACTAATGAAATCGACATAATCTTATTTTGACACTCAAAACTCTAAAAGACACTGAAAATCACTTTCTTAACAACTTAGTCTTTTAAACTAAAAAAATACCAAAAATCTAAACTTTTTACTCAAAGTTCAAAACCAACTTCTCAAACTCAATCAAAATGACTCGAGGTCAATCGGAAAGGACAAAACAATAATTCCTATGAAAAAATAAAAAAGACCGATCGGGTCATCACAATAATGTATCCAGACAACCAGTTATGCGTCTGAATGACTAATGTTTGAACTGTCTGAGTTCTTTAAATGATACCTTTATTCCCCTTTGATTTTAACTCCTCTAAACTACTTCTAAACATAGATAAACCATTCATAATGTGAATCATAACCTTGAATCCATAATTCAAATTAAAGGTAGAGTTAACAATCAAGTTGTGAGAGTTCTTTTAAGTCTTTTGAGAAGTCTTTTACAAAAAAATTTAAACTTGTTTTAAGACTTAAACATTTGAATTTGAGGAAAGGTAGAGTTGAATTCATTTTCTTAAAAATGATATATGGGAACTAAGTATTCCCAAGAATAAATATTTTAACATTTAAAATGAGAGAAAACACTGTTTTCTGAAAGAGTTCCTCGACAGTTTTGAGTACTATCTATTTTTAGAGAAATCTTTTGATTAATAGTCTCAAAATTGAGTAAGAGGAAATGTTTTTTTAAAAAAACATATGAGCTAAGTATTATTGTGGGAGTAGTATTGAACACCGATGTGGGGGAAAGTTCATACAACTCACAACCCCCATAAATCATGTAACCAATGTTGGTAAAAATGATCATACTTTTTAGATGATTCCTGATTGATTTTTAAGCATAGACTAGTGGATACACTTATTTGAGTAGTTCTATACCCCAACAAGGTATAGGACAATTTTGACAGCGTGGGCGAGACGTTGCATCATCACATAACTCATAGTGATGGTTGTCAGTTAAAGAATCTCCAAAACAGTTTATTTTGTATTTTTACATATAAACTGAGTTATTATTATATTGTTCAATACATTGAGATGTTATTCACTATCTTTAAATTTTTTTCTTTATAATGCATCTTTTGCTACTGCTTTATATTGAACTGAGTTGAGTAAGTTTGAGTGTCCTTGAGTTGAGTTGAGACGAGATAAGGTGTTTCTTTAGTTTCAGTTCAAGTGTATGTCATGTTTTAGATTTCTCCATGTGTGCTTGTATATTCCATGTACTGACGTCATTTGGCCTGCATCTCTCATGATACAGATACAAGTGACCGCGATCACAACTAGCGCTTTGTTGATCTAGTTGAGTTGCAGAGTTGTTTGGTGAGCTTACTTGCTTATGGAGGATCCTTTATTTATCTTTATCTATTTTTGTATGTTAAGATGACTGGGGTCTTGTCTAGACATTCCTCATAGTATTAGATTTTTCGCGAATAGATAAACAATATTAGTTTATGAGTCTTTCTCATTTTCAGTTATTAATGTTTAAAGATTCGAGTTGCCTCTTTGACTAGTTGAATGTTGCCTTCAAAACATTTTGAGTTTATTTGTTGAGACAATTCAGTAAAGTTCATATTATGTTGAGTAAGTCTTCCGCTGAAAGTTGAGCCAGACCAATGGTTCACTTGGGGCCACCAATAGTTTTTGAGTGTCGGTCACGCCCAGAGTGTAGGCTCGAGGCGTGACATGTCATTTCATATACGAGTCATAGATAGGTCTCGTAGGTGACCTCAATCTTAGTGAAATTTGAAATCTCAAAGTTGGATTCTACGGTTGGTATGCATGGTCCATAGGAAGACCTACGAGCCTTATATAGGTTCCATCGAATGTTGGCCAAATTTAGTCTCTGATTACTTTCTATGATTGACCAGTATGGTCTGTAGAAGGGTAGGTCCAAATTGTAGATAGTTGTGACAGTTATTTTAAGGGTTTTAGTCCTTTTCCTAATCGATTCCTAAATTATATTGTTTTGCCTTCTACCCTAGACCATATATAATGATTTTAAGCCCCAAATTAGCCACTTTTCAATTCATTCTTCTAATCTCCCTAAAACTGACCAAAGTTATTATCCCAAATTTCATTGAGTTTAAGGCAGGAGAAGAAGAGTTAATGTCAATTTCAAGCCTTAAATCCTCCAATATTTGTTGATTTTTGACATCAAGGTATGATGACAGAATTCACCTATGAAGTTCTTCCTCCGTAGGATTCTTAAATTTTCCAATTTTATATGTTAGACTTCTCCAATTGAAGGTAGGGTTTTATGCAATCTCATATCTTTTTTTCAATTATGATTCAATTGATTGTCTTCCATCTTTTTATGCATGAATTAAAGTAATTACAGATTTTTAAGTAAAATTCACATGACATGATGAAGCTTATGAACTATCAAAGATGAATTTATGAAGATATGTGTGTTTCTTATGAAATTGATAAAGGATTTAAGGTTGCTTTGAGAGTAAAACATCGATGTTATTGTTGTTGTTGTTGAAAGATTTTTCACATTCTACTCAAAACATGATTGTGAAAAAGTTTTCTCACGTAAAGAATTCATAAGGTTAACGTATTTTCTCACCTAAGTTGAATCAAGATTAAAAAGTTATTCTAATGAACTCTAGTTTAGATTGACTACTTAATTGTGCATTTTCATGGACAATAAGACAAGTTAAGATTAATAACTAATCGGTAGGATTTATGCTTAGCATCGAGTGGACAAGTGTCCATGTCCCATAACTATGTGGCCACCATAGATTTGTCTTAGATAGACATATAGTGGATCCACTTTAGCTCAAGTTTATGGTTATTAGCTTGAGAAGTAAGAATATCTCTTTTTGGTGTTGAATATACATTGAATTTCATGTTATACCTCATATGGTCTATGTTGCTTAAAGACAAACTTCCCACAATAATGAATAAAAGTTACTTTCTAAAAGTATCTCACAAGTGTCTTTAAAGATGTTTTAGCTTGTATTGATCATGATCACGACTTATGTTTTCTAACATGTTATTTTATGATTTAACTTGGTCATTGTATGTCATATAAATTTCTTTTTGCATGATTTCATCTCTTATGCATTGCTATCATACTTGGTGCATTCCATGTACTAACAGATACTTGTGCTTCCATTGTTTCACTAATATAGGGTTCAACGCTCCTACCTTCCATACTTGTGGCTAGTGATCCTCATAAACATTAAAGATTGGTAAATCCTCATGTTTCGTATATCGACTCTTTTATTGCTTTTATGTTATTTTCATTTCAGATTTTGTATGTGATGTATGAGTTACGTCAAAATCACGTCTTTTGATGTAATAGATGGTTTTGAGACTTAAGTTTAGACTTCTGCTTTTGTTAAACTTGTTATTTTCTATGATCTTGTATAATGCATACTAAGTGGCTTGTGTAGGGCCTTTCTGGATTTTATACATCATATCACGTCTAGGGTGTACTTTGAGTTGTGACGGTTATACAATGAATAGAATATGTATTCATCCTCTCTCGCCTCTCGAGATCTCACTCGCCTCTCTCCTTCTGCTCTCGATCTCGTTCACCTGTTTCCTCCTAATATGTATTCATTTTGATATAAATTAGTTTGTATTTGTATTTTTCTCTCCAAAATTCACGAAAAAATACAACAAATATACATGCATAGTAAACCAAATATAGCTTCAATTGTGATTAGTGAAATTGTAGCTAAAAAAACCCTAGGCCTAATATTTGTTGTTTTTTTTTGAAAGTTTCTCTTAAATGAATGATGCATTTTGACTCGTTGGACTTGGAATTGCACAAGCAGACAAATTAAAATTAGTGCCAAGTGCTGAGGGCGTTGGGGGGATATATTGTTGCAGCTTTGTACAAATTAAATGGATCTTAAATAGATGTATCTAGGTAGCTAGTTATAAGATTGATGTTGATTGGAATTTGAGTTAGATTATACACAAATCACTATCTATATTTAGAGGTTTTACTCAGAATGATATAGGCTCCTAAAATGACAAAACAAGCAACCTGCTAAAAGAGGCCACTTGCCCACAAATTAACATTGCATATATATTACCAATCATAACTAAAGTCTAGTGTGATCTTAGGGAAGCTAGTGTATCTATCTCTGTTGAAGTTCTTTATGAAATGTCTTTGTCACAATCATCAACTTAATTTTCAGTCTCCCACTACATTTCAAGTACATTAAGTAAACGCTCTCCACTTATAATGCTACTGAATTCAAATTTCGACTCGACCCCAAAAAGATTATGGTATGGTACAAATTTGAAGAAAAAGTAGCAGGCCATTCAAAGGAATTTTCTATTTGATATGAACGAAATAATTTGATGTCATGCAAAAGATGGTAAAGTGAATCTTGAAAGATAATGAGTAAGAAAAACAAAGAAGAAATATACTATTGGACACAAATATTTAATGTGGTTTGATCAACCAATTTACGTTCATAAAATGAGATGAACAATTCACTTAATAAATATAAAAGTACAAATATCGAGAAATAATCTCACACAATTCACTCGGAATAAAAGGAGGCTCACACAAGTTTTAACATAACACTTGTGTCGCACCATTCCTCCCCCCCCCCCCCCCCCCCCC
>NC_028645.1:74375500-74383760 GCF_001406875.1 Solanum pennellii
CCCCCCCCCTCCCCTACACTCCCTCCTACACAAAACACTCAGAGCTACATTGTAAATCTAGTAAGTTAGAAGGAATGAACCTCTATTATATTTATAGAGTCATAAACCTTTTCTTTAACAAGAAAAAGATTAGCCCAATATGGAGA
Source organism: Solanum pennellii (assembly GCF_001406875.1). Lineage (NCBI taxonomy): Eukaryota > Viridiplantae > Streptophyta > Magnoliopsida > Solanales > Solanaceae > Solanum > Solanum pennellii. The sequence goes on from NC_028645.1 coordinate 74,375,647, forward strand.
CTTCGTGTTTTCTTTTTAGGAAAAGAAAAACCCAAATATGACAAGAAACTGAAGGCAAACACCAACAACGATCTTTATTTTTTTAATATATAAGTCAATTGACCAAATTATATTAAGTACTATGCACATTTTAGTATACTCCTCTTTATTTTTGATTTCTCTCGTTATAAATTTATTATTTTTAACTTGACGCTTTATTATCTCCATCCAATACGAACCTCAGTAAATCAATACATGTTATTCCTTAAATTCTTCACTACTTACTTTGTGTATAATTAGCAACACTCTTTCTAACTTTTTTTTTTCCCAATTATTCCTCTTCCTTTTGTGTCCCCAAAAACATTATACGTGTCCCAAAGCACAAGAGAGCGTTTAACAAATGTTTGTAGGGGCACACTACTATTTAACAAGAAAGTGTTTTTTGGTTTTGGGACCTATACTCAAGTTGTAGCTCGCAAATGGAGTAGACTTTAGAATTTGGTTAAAGTAGCTATCATTGTCACATCATAGGCATGTGCCAATATGGAAAAAAAAAATCATATGTACAATTTACAAATCTGGAAAAGTTATTAAAGCATGTTTTATACTGATTAAAGGTGTCAAAAATGAGTCCAACTATATGTAATCTGTCTAATTCACTCAGTATTTGAAGGCTTAGGCTCAAGATAATTAGAATTGAGTTTAATCTTAACTCATTTTAAGAGAATCCTTAATTGAATTCAATTTAATCTTCAATTTCAACACATTTTAAAACTTTTTATTCGCACTAATGTAATGTATGTTCCTATGTTAATTAATGTATGAATTATTATCTATCTTATATATTTTAGGATTTATCTATCCATTTTTGACATATTTCTTTTAAAAATAAATTAAATTCTTGATTTGAAATTCAAATTATGGTTGTAAAAGTTAAAGAACAATATGTAAAATTATTGAAATTAAGCAGGTCAAATTGGGCGGGTGACGATCCAACCCTATTTTAGACCATTTGAGCCTAAAATAAACTTAGACGGGTCAAGATCCAACCCAAATTCTATTTTAACCCATCTAATATCTCCAATTTCAACCCAACCAGCCCATTTGACACCCCTATCACTAGTTCGAAAATCATTCACTAGTTTAGATCGACAACTCAAAAGTCATTCAACTATTGATAATTGTCTAAAAAAAGTCAAGATTATTTTTGTTTTTGTAATATGAAGACCATTTAACTGTCACGCCCCGAGTCTACACCTTGGACGTAAATGACACTCGAGAACCATTGATGGCCGAAGTGAACCCTTGGTCTGGTTGAACTCTAAGCAGAAGACTTACTCAACAATAAATGAACCTTAAAGTAAAGATTTAACTCAATATCTCAAAATAGACAACTCATAAGATTTTTCAACTGGCCAAAAGAGACACCTATAATTTAAAAAATTTAACATATAATGAAATGAAAAGACTCCTTAAACTATCTATGAAGCCTCTAACAACTATGATGGAAGTCGGGACAAGACCCACGACATCCTAAATAACTGAAAGTAAATGTGGAACTCTCCAAAGCAAGGAGGCTCACCAAAGCAACTCTGAAACTGCAAGTGGTATCAATGGAGCGCCAGTTTATGACCTTTCTTACATGTATCTGCATCAAAAAAGATGCACGCCAAATAGAGTCAGTACATGAAATGTACGAGCATGCAAGGGGAACTCTTAAACACAGACATAAGTTTGAACTGATAAAAAAGAAGAACATGCTAACCTTATCTAAACTCAACTCAAGGATGGTCAAGATACTCAAAGATACTTAAACTCAGAAATACTCAACTTAGTTCAATATAAAAGCAACAATAGAGATATATTGTAACGAAAACTTTTTAAAAAGTAGATAATGATTCAATATATTTAAAAGTACAATAATATATCTTTTACTCTTATTTGGGAGACTCTCTAACCGACAATCATCACTATGAGCTATGTGATGATACATCGTCTAACCCACGCTTCCAGAACTGTCCTATACCTTTTCGGCGTATAAAACATCCTCAACTAAGTGGATCCACTAAGCTATGCTTAAAAGAAATAAGAAATCGTCTTTTCCCTTTTTACCCACGTTGGTGTACATGATTTATGAGGACTTTGAATTCTTTCTGGTAGGAAAAGGTTTAGGACTCTATAAATAGAGGAATGTTCCTTCTAACTTAATCAGCATTCACAATGTAGACTTAAGGGCTTTGAGAGTTTTGGTTTGGGGGAGAATTTGTGAGTCACAAGCTTGATACGTTATCACTTGTGTGAACCTCCCATTTATTCCGAGTAATTGGTTGAGGTTGTTTCTCTCTGTATTTTGTACTCTCATATTTATAGTGGATTGCTCATCTCCTTTGTGAACGTTGGTCGATTGACCAAACCACGTTAAATCTTTGTGTCTTTTGGTATATTTCTTGTTGTCTTCTTGCTCGTAGTCTTTCGAGGTTTGTTTTGCTAGCTTCTGCATTTACACATACTTATTTTCGGTCCTAACAATATCGTTGTTCAATACTACTCCCAATGATATAACTAATGCTCATATCTTTAAAAACATTTCCTCATCCTCAAACTTTGAGAGTATTACTGAAAAAGTTATCTTAAAAGTGATAGTGTTCAAAACTCTTCATGAACTCATTTGGAAATCAAGTTTTCTCTCATTTTAAATGTAAAAACATTTACTCTTGGGAATACTTAGTTCCCTTATATTCATTTGGAAAACATGAAATCAACTCTTGTCATCCTCATGTTCAAGTACTCAAGTATTAAAACAAGTCCTAAAATTTGTAAAAGACTTTTCAAAACGACTCAAAGGACTCCTCTGAACTTTACTCTTAACTTTATCTTGAATTTGAAATGTGAATTCAAGAGTTATGATTTGGATATATCGAATTTCTCATTGATTAGATGTAGTTTGGATGGTTAAAACAGGAAGAGAGCGAACATATGTTTTAAAAATACTCAAACGGAACGAACGACGAAAAATGAACGGGGGCAGGCGTCCCTAGCGCCAGCCCCACCTCGACTGCATCCCATTTCTGGCGCATTGCAGGCGTGGCGCGCTAGCCTCCCTGGTGCATAAATGGGCACGCCTCCCCAGAACAAAAAATTTGCCCTAATTTACCTAGAATCGATTGATTTCTTTTAAACTCTGTTAGATTCATGTACCCAACATAAGTAAACAAAATTCTAATCAAATCTCTTCAAGAACAACCCTCAAACTTAAATCCCCGCCTTAGGAACTCATCAAACTCCAATAATAAAGATTGAAGAACGAAACATTCAAGAAAACTCATCAAAAACTTCAATACATAGATTTCATGGACGAAATTTAATCAAGAAACTCATGGTTGGCGTGAGAATGAACGAATCCATCACTATGAAAGCTTACATACTTCTTAAGGATTAAATCCTTGGCGAAATTCCTCGAAGATCTTAAGAATCTTGAAGGAATGCTTGGACTTCTCATTTCCTCCTCTTGAACTTCTCTTTAAAACTCTAAGCGTGTTTAGGATTGTGAAAATTGATCTCAATCATTTGAGGCCCCCATTTGGGTGAAAAAAATGTTTAAGGCTAATGAGGTAAGGAAAAGATCAAAATATCCCTCCTTAATTCGGATAAATTTCCTTAATCGGACAGGCTGAACTCAAATGAACATATCTCCCTCATCCGAACTCGAAATTTATCAAACTTTGCGGCTTTGGAAAGAGGACTCAAAGATCGTTCATTTGATACCTTATGGTTCACCTAACTCATCCTGTGTTGAAAATTATGATCGTTTGAAGTTGACCTATTAAAGTTGACCTAAAACTCACAATTTAAAACTAATTTGTAAAATTCTCAATTTAGCTATTTCTAATTTAGTTCTTTCTTAAAATTTGTGCTTTCTAAGACCAAGATGATACACCAACTTTGCCTATATCTTTCTAAAGTCATCCGATTAATATTTGGCCAACAAAAATGACATTACATTTTGTTTAGTCTACATGCTACATGCAATTTTTTTTTCTCAGTCCACATTGCAATAATAACCACAGCTCGGCCCCAAGTCATAACCCAAACTAATCCTATTTTCACTTGGACACGACTTTTTTTTAAAAAAAAATAAATCCAAACAGACCCATGGGATCTGATTTATAAATGAAGCAATTATTTACACAAACTTGGACCCTCAAATATTCTATGTTTAATAGTATTCTATATGACCAATTTATATAATTCAATTTTTTTTATAGTGACCAGTTTATTAAAAATTTATATATTTTTAAATTTAGTTTGTCATAATTTAACTTTTAAATATTTATTTTATCTTTAATGAGATGATTTATAGCCACATATATCTATTATTTATTTTATACTAAATATTTCAGAAGTCTTTCTTTTTTTCTTTCTTTGTTAGACTCAGTGTTAAGTAAAACTGCATTGTGTAAAATAGAACCGATGGAGTAGTAGTTATCGTTGTGTAATCAAGTGGTTATGAGTTCAAATCTTAAAATTAAAACAGTCAACTGTAGAAATTTAAAGTGATGTATCAGACCTTTTTCCCTTATTTTATTTATCATCTGGTGTCTAGTTGTATTAAAAATTGATCAAATCCTAATTTGTGTAAAAAATGTCATATTAAAATTAAAATTAAATGTTTCCTAATAAAATCGACTTTAGGTACCTAGGGGCCTTGAATCTAATAGTGACTAGTGACAAGTGGAGTAAGTTAAGGATCTACAAAGAATGTGACCGAACCGGAGTCAATTAAATGTTAATCGCCATCTCCTTGGCACACGTGATGGATCATACTTTCTTGCCTTAGACCTCTATCGAGGCTATGAGTTTTCATAGGGCAGATGATCCTTACCTGTAAAGGCAGTTTACTTGCTTACTTATTAAAGTAAAGCAGAAAGAGTACATGTTGTTAACGAGTCTCTAAAGTTCATTTATCGCAGTGGTCTAAGAAACCCGATTATCGTATTTAAGAAAAAGAGGTCCTAACTAAAATCGAAAGGGTTGTATCACATCAAGATGTCGATATATTTTCGCCCCCAATGAGATGGGAAATTTTTCACTCCCTATTTAGACTTTTTGGGCCCTTCATCTTTTTGAATCGAGACCCGGGCGCCCGGCTCTATCGCCGATAGCCCAGAGTAACTGAGAGTCCTATTATATCTAAGACCAACTTCATATCACCAAACCAAGGTTCATCTCGCGTAGTTATTATGGACTCGTACAAAAATATCGAATAGACGATTGATGTATTAAACTCGACTCTATCGTTCGTAACATGTATTTCCATCCGCGTGTCGCAATTGATTCAACTTTAGGTACCTAGGGGCCTTTGAATCTGATAATTTATAACTATTACTCATTGAGGAGAAGAAATACAAGTCTTGTCTCTGTGTTATTAATTTCAGAAAGAAAGAAAAACAGATGCAAAGCCAATGAGAACACAAACGTTACTTACTCTTAGCAGGTGTTGTTGAAAAATATAACATTGGGTCTCTCCTATAATTAGAAAGAAAACACAACTACTTCAAAATTAATATTCTCTCCCTGTCTCAAAATAAAAGCTGAACTCGTCCTATTTTATTTGCTGCATCTACTCTTTAAAATCTTCTGACATTTGGTTTTTCTCTACATAAATGTGTTGTCTATGAAACATTGAAAAATTACTACTACAAAGGCATAATACATATCCTCGTTAATTTACTTTCAGTTGATATTTATAACCTCTCATTTTGAATGTGTATTAAATTTAAATAGAATTAGACAAGTAGATACACACATTTTAAATATCATAATACACGTCGGACACATATAATATTGTGTAGGGCGTAAATTATCATGTAGGATGTCAAGTAGAATGTGTGTGTCTACTTATTAAATTTGATACAACTTTTAGTGTCAGGACACACACAAAATTAAAGGACATAGATATCAGTTAAAGCTAAATTAAATGACATATTTATATATTAAAATACTTGATTACTCATACCTACGTCCACATCAACTCACTCATTTGTTATGATTGAGTAAAATTATTGAGGTTAAGTTATACATTAGGGGTTGTTTGGTAATTAGTTAGTTATGCAAATATTAATAAAATAATAAAGGAATATGTTATGAGGAAAGCTATGTTATTATTTTATATGGGGTCGTTTGATGTGAAGGATAACCCCAAATAGTCGTGGAACTAAATTATAGTGTCACTTAATTTGTTGTTTGGTTGGCAAGTCTCAGATAACTTTTTTCGAGATTAAGAAATAGTATCGGGATAAGTTATATCTTCCCTTGAATGATATAGTAATTCCAAGATAATTTATTCCGAGATAAAATAGGTAAATGACAAAGTTATCCATTTAAACCATTTTTTTTATATCAGTTTTTACATTTATAAAGAGAACTTTTATAAACAAATAATTTATTCTTAAAAATATTGCAATGCATACCATTTTGAACACAACAAATCAAACACTCAATAAGAAATAATTTCAAATAACCTCCTGAAAACTATGTATTGGAGAAAATAATGCTTGCATTAGTTTGATATATTATTAATACCTTGTTTGGTACACTTTTTTAACTTATGCATAACTTATGTTTTTATTAATAATACACTTTATTGTGTGTTGAAGAGTGTATTACTAATACCATCTATTTCTATGCATTAGTAATGCAATGGGTTCTGATTACATGCATTAACATTATTAAAGACAGAAATATCCTCAAAAACCTTTTTTACATCATTTCCACTATATTTGTGAAGAATAGTTTTGTAAATAAATATTTTTCTAAAAAAATTAAATAATGGATAATTTTTTTAGTACATCAAACCAAGCATTGCATAAAAAATCTAATCATAACTAATATAAATATTACTAACGCAATTATACTAATATACTGTATTTTATATTATATTTATACACTCTACTAAACGATCCATTAGTACAAATAACATGAGAAGTTGTGATTGGAGCCATTATTTAAAAGATGGTCTACCTGTTGATAGGGAAGAGGTAAGACCATTCATAATTGATAAGTTTCATGTCAAGTCTCTTACTAATCTTGTGCTTATCTTTGAGTTCAGAGTCAAAAAGGGTAAAAAACCTAAACAAACTTTTTAAAAGGGTAACAAAAATTGAGAAAGGAGTAATAACACTAATATTACTAATATCATAAATTGCTATGTATTAGTCATACATTTGATAATTTAAATTTATATATACTATAGCAAATAAAATATTAAATAATATTTAAGTAATATATATATATTTTTTCTAACACATCCTATAAACAACGTCACGTAATATTAATTATTTAGGTGAAGAAATACAAATACAAGTCTTGTCTCTGTTAATTTCAGAAATAAGAAGAAAAAAAATGCAAAGCGAATGGGAACACGAAACGTATTTACTATCAGATGCTGTTGAAGAATTTGCTGCATCTATTCTTCAAATCTTCAACACTTGTTTTTTCTCCACATGTTTTGTATGAAATGTTGAAAAATTGCTTGAAAAGGATACTAAAGTATTAGTGACATTATTTTACCATGTTCAAGCAATAAAAAAAAAAATTTCGATATTCATAATTACTTATCCATTTTTAAATTAATATCGTTATTATTAATAGGGAAAAGGGTCTGATATACCCCTCAACTTTGTCATTTGGAGCTGATATATCCATCGTTATAAAAGTGGCTCATATATGCTCTTACCGTTATACAAACGGCTCACATATACCCTTCATTTAGCGGAAGTTAAAAGATTAGTTTTAAATTTATATTTATTACTTCTAATTTTTTAAAAAAAATTATTTAGGGGTATATATGATTCTTCTATCAAAGTTCAAGGTATATTTTAATCTTTTTCATACATAAATTATTTTTTTTATTATAATTATTTGAGTTTCTTATTCTTATTTTCTTTTTTTCTTTCATTCCTTAGTTTAAAGAAAAAAAAATTAAACTATTTTTTTTTGTGTGTATTGTAATTTAATTTCGTATTCGAAGAAAAAATTTGGTCATCTACAATAAGTTTTACAAGAATATTAGTGAAACATAAATAAATTTGATTATCAAAATAATAATTATAAATTAGTCATTGAAACAAAAAAAA
>NC_028645.1:74384082-74422080 GCF_001406875.1 Solanum pennellii
TATCAAAATAATAATTTTAAATTAGTCATTGAAACAAAATAAAGTCAAAAAAAATATGTTTGACGAGGATTAAATTTACTCATATGGGATTATATTTTTTAGAAAAAAATAATAAAAATTTAGATTAAAATTATTTTTTTTTCATTTCCGTTAGAGGAAAAGGGTATATGTGAGCCATTTGTTTACAAGTAGGGGTATATATGAGCCACTTTCACAATAAGGGGTATATCAGCTCTAAATGAAAAAGTTGAGGGGTATATCAGACCCTTTTCCCTTATTAATAATTGACATAGTAAATTTATCATTTTATCCTTATTAATTATGAAATGGACGAATTAATAATTTAAGATTTTCAAGAAGTTCTATATTTTTCAAAGTAATTAATTCAGGGTGTAATAGGTGGAAAGAAATTATTCTTTCTTGATTTGTTAAAATAGACAAGTAATTATGAACAACTAAAAAAGAAAAAAGTTGATAAGTAATTAAAGACAAAGGGAGTATGTGAAAGACGCATATTATGTTATTATTGATTTGAAGTAACTATAGACACGATAATAAAAATAATTTTTAGTGTCAATTAATACGGATATTAACAAAGAATGCTAAAAGTTGCATTAGTTAATTGTTATTAAAATTAATGTTGTTATGGGCTTTAGCGAAATTTATAAAGAATGTTAAAATATAATTTTCACTAATAATCGCTTCTAGAAAATATTTAGTGATACTAAATTATTATCGTTAATTAATTGTTATTTTTGATACGGTGGAGAATATATATGTATTTCCCAAGAACTAATTTTCCAAAAAGTTTAGTCCTCGAGCATATAATGAAACAATCAAGGACAATTTAGTCCTCGGTGCATTTTGTTAACGTATGGGCACAATTATAGAAATGAGTGACAAAATGGATCAAATTTATAATTATTTGTTTGATTCAATTCATTTTAAAAAGATTGATTATTTAATCATTTAAAAGTGAATTAGACATAGATCAATTTATATTATTCATAGTAATATATGTATAATTTATCGGTATTCATTAAGTGCACTCTCATTAATCTATCTAAGGGCGTAGGAATCTCTAAAAATTACATTTATTAATGGTATGAATAAAAATATTTTCAATTTTCAACTTATTATGGAGCTTAGAATATTAAAAAAGATTTTTAAATTTTGTGATCTCTTAAATTAAAAAAATATATATGTGTGGAATGTACCAAAATATTTTTAATCTTTTAATTTTAAACATACTTTATAAAAAGCTAGACTTTATGAAAAGTTAGAATATATTAAGAAGTTGCCAAAATAATTTTAAAAATGGATTTAGAAAAATACGATAAATAAATTGAAACAAAGGAATGAAAGTATCATATTATTGGTTTTGGTGGGAAGAAGACAAGAGAATCTCATGAATTCCAGATTCCCAATATACATACACTACAATAAAAATGACCATTAGCGGTATATTATTCTTAATTACCGCTAAATATATATTTTTAGCGGCAATTGTCATTCTTTGTATATGTCCCTAAAGCCTTTAGCGACATTGGTTCTAATGGCACTTAACTAATGCAGATAAAGACTTTAACACTTTTTATTAGTGTCAATATTTAATGCCGCTAAAAAAATTTTTGATTGTAGTGATAGCTTGGAAAGATTTCGAAAATCCTGAATTGCTTCAAACATATTCTAAAAATGACTAAAGCTATCTCGATTTATATTTGTATGACTATAAATAAAGAAGTTTGAAGCTAAAGAAAACGTTGCTTGAGGACTTTAAAGTCTGAGTAAAATGAAAAACACGTATGAAAATAAAGAAGATTATCTAATAGGCTGATGTTGTGAAATTCAGATTTTAATTGGCATTTTCTTATAGAATTTTTTTGGCATTCTATATATTTTTGAATGATTTGTTGTATTTTCTCCATAACTATATGGAGGTAAATTTCTCATTGTGGGGGTATGATTCTTTATGGTTATTGTTATTGGGATATTATTTTCTATCTTATATCATCAAGTTATTTATTTATTCTTGTCACAATTATTTAATTGTTTCATCATCACTTGTCAAATGCTACTATAAGAAAAATGTGAATTATTTGAGGATTTTTCTGGCGATTAGTATGAAAATTCGTAGAAACTTATTTTCCTGTAAATTTCATACTAATCATCATGAAAATTCTCATGTAATTCACAGTTTTCTTATATTATATAATAATAATAATAACAAGAAGAATAAATTGAACATGAACATCTATTTATAGGAAATCGTTTTGCTAATATGGATAGGAATATACCCTTTAACTCGATCTATAAAATACATATGATATAAAAAAAGCATTAGACTATTGTTTGATGACAACCATAGTAATATAGGCGTTGGGTAGTTGGAGTAAGCTTAGAGATACCAACACTATGCTCATTAGTAATATGAACAATATGGAACAAGTAACTCAAAAAAATCAATTGGTGAATCAATTAAAGAATATAAGATAATTGTTAAATAGACCATAGTTTTACATCAAATTCGTTCATCAGTAATAACATAAAATCTACTATCATCAATTGGTTGAAGTTCATTATTTATTTTCTTTCATTTTAGTTAGTAGATAATTATATCTTCAGATTTTTACCACTTAAATAAATAATTAATATTAGTTTATATTCAGTAACATGCACAATGTTGCTTTGTAGACTGGGCATTTAAAATACTTATTTTGATCTGAAATTCTTTGATACTAAGCTAGTCTTTACAATAAGAGAAAAAAAAAAGTAGAATTACTTATACTGATAATATAAAAGATTTTTCACATTATATGGAATTTGTGATCTAGAAATGGTATTGGTGATATATTAGAATATGTTAAAATATTTTGATAGTGTAAAATATATACAAGTCACATGTGATGAGTTTCAGATTAGTGGTTTAAGAAATAAGTATTATATTTAATATAGCTTGAGGAATTCTTTTTTCATGAGTCAAAATATACTTTTTAACATTATATCAAAGCACGACTTATCCAAATTCTTGTTAGGACCGAAAATAAGCAGGTGTAAACGCGGAAGCTAGCAAAGCAAACCTCAAAAGACCACGAGTAAGAAGACAATGAGAAATATACCAAAAGACACAAAGATTTAACGTGGTTCGGTCAATCGACCTACGTCCACAAAGGAGATGAGCAATCCACTATAAATATGAGAGTACAAAATACAGAGGGAAACAACCTCAACCAATTCACTCGGAATACATGGGAGGTTCACACAAGTGATAACGTATCAAGCTTGTGACCCATAAATTTTTCCCCTAACCAAAAATCTCAAAGCCCTTAAGACTACATTGTGAATGCTGATTAAGTTAGAAGGAACATTCCTCTATTTATAGAGTCCTAAACCTTTTCCTACAAGAAAAGAATTACTCAATCAAAAACCTTTTCCTAAAAGGAAATCTATTTATGCTAAGAAATATAGGGCAAATAAAACCCAACAATTCTTGTTTCCTGTTGGATCCCATGTTAATTACTCGCACATCTAATTTTTTGGACGTGAAGAGGTTGTGAAGAGTCCCACGTTTATGGTTTATGGAACGACGATTTCTTTAATATGGTTCAAACAAAACTCTCTCATGAGATAGTTTTTTTAATTTTAATTAGATGCAAAAAAAAAAATTTAATCGTATATAACGTAAATTCGATTTGAATTTTTTTAAAAGAAAAAGAGAGATTGCACTATACTAGATGGACCACTTGATTGTTACTTTTCTGGTACGGATGGAAACCTCTGTCGAATTATATGAATATATTTCCTTTGTCTAAAACTAAATATTCTCTAGAAGATGTACATTATTTTTTCTTTATAAACCTTAATCGTCATATTATGGTGAAAAAAATTATATTTCAACACTCATAATGATGTATTTGTATGTTATAATTAAAATTTAGAAGAAGAACAAACTAATTAATTAATGGACTAAAAACATCTCTTATGAGTGGACCAACATTAAAGATTTGACATTTTATCGAAAGAATGGAAATAATTACAAATGATGATAATCCCAAGTCATGTGCGTACCATGTAAGGATTAATTACACAAGAAATGTAATATAACTTGATACAATGTCAGCCTATTTTTATTGACTCATCAATTAAGTTCATCATAGAGATTGATTTAATTGTAAATACCTTTTAAATGACATGATTGTGTAAAAAATAACTTTTGTTTTGTTCAAAATAAGAAAATAAAAATATTAATACTACAACAAAAACATCTTTTAGCAGCAAATAAATATACATATCAACAAAGAGTGTCAAAGTCTTTACGGATATTAATTAATTGGCATTGGATCCAATATCGTTAAAGGCTTTATGGACATATACAAAGAACTTTAATTGACTCTAAAAGTATATATTTAATAACAATTAAGCTATTTCCGTTAAAAATTATTTTTGATATAGTGTCAATTAGGCATATTCCCTTCTCAGTAACTCTCTTTTTTAACATATTTTGCTTTTGTATGTCACAAGGAACCTTAATGTATGGAAGGCTTGAGTCCACGCTTGGTCATTTATGTCCTCTTCCCAAAGATATATATGGAGCCTTCTTTCCATGTTCTTTATTGGTTCATTCTACAAGTCACATCTATTTCTAAGGTAACAATATCTGATTTTAGTTCCTAATTTCTTGTTTTTTTTAGGTGCAGGGAAAGAGAAAAAGGCTAGTGAACTACTCTAGTGTCTAGTGCTAGGACCACCTCCATGAAATTGCACATGACGCTCAGTAGCAGAGTCAGAAATTTTAAAAATGTTATGCCTTGAAGCAATTTTCAAGTCACATTTGCTTCTATATCAAGGGAATCAACAATTTATGTATATATATAGTTTTACCTCATTTGCATAGTATTGTTATGATATTATTGTACGGAATGAGACTCGAGTCACGTATTGATTAAATGGGAAGTTGATGTGTGGTTTTTTAGCCTTGGGCTCTCACTATTCAATAGCTAGTTTTGGGGTATAATTTTCTTAAAATTGTATCAATGGTTTCGGTGTCCAGTGCACAACCATCCAGCATGACGGATGCAGGGTGTGGTGGTTTGTTGTGATAATATGTACATAAATATGTCTCTTAACTTGACTTCAGCTAACATTATTTGTGTCCTCCAACTTTAGGTATGCAGAAGTATGCACTTAAATTTGTATAAAATTAAACAAGTAGACACGTGTGTCCTACAAGGTATAATAATACACATAAGTCGAATGTATCTATTTGTTCAATTTTATACATGTTTAAATGTCTACACACCCAAAATGAAAGGGCATAAATATCAATTGAAGTCTAAGTTAAAGGGCACGCTTATGTATTATGTCGAATATTATTGTTGGGACTTTTAAGTCCCGCATTGGTTAAATGGGGAGCTGATGTGAGGCTTATATAATCTTGGACTCTTCGACTTTACAAGATAGATTTTGATGTGTTGTCCTCCTAACGTGATATTAAATAAATAGTATAATTTTGAGACGAAGGGATTTCACTTTGTAGTTTTTGGAGCATATAATATATGTTAGGGCACCATCCAAAATTTATGAAAACCCTAGTAATTAGTCTTGGATGGTTAGACTAAGGGCACATGGGACATGTGATATATTGGCATCGAGCATGATGGGAGGTCCAATATGGTCGGAGCAATGACAGTTACAAGGCTTACGTACAATACAGAAGCCCACTTGCATGAGACATACATATATATGTGTGTGTTTTCTACATTATATTGTCCCAAATTTGATCTTATAAATTATATGAAAAGGAATATGGATCAATGGACATGCATGTGATCACAGATTTTCTTTTATTACGAAGAAACATGATTTTATTGATATATGCGGGTACAATTTTGTTGATTTCTTAATTTTATTCTTCTTAGATTTATTCATGATTTAAAGGCTGTTAGTGGCGTATTTCTCGAACTAGGATGATGTAGATTTGACTTCTATAAGATATTCCACGATTTTTGTGGAATATTTCGAGATGCCTTTAAGGGAATTTGTTTGCAACAAATTTTAAAGTTACAACAAATAAATTGCAATCACAAAAAAATGTGAAGAAACATAATTTTATTTACAAGATTGTGGGTACAATTTTGTTTCTCTCTTGATTCTCCTCTCGTAAGATTTATCCATGATTCGAAGGCCGTTAATGATATAATTCTCGAAGTAGGATAATTTAGATCTGACCTCTATATAAATATTTCATGATTTTTGTGGAATATATCGAGATCTTGATCTTTAAAAATACCCAAGAGTTTATGAGATATTTTTGAGTCACAAATATTATCATTATTGTTATTATTATTGTTATTATTTATTAGTGATGTTAAAGTGATGACTCATGATGTTGATGTAATCATCTTAGTACAATCTTAATGATTATGAGCTATAATCAGCAGCTGCGGAGCTAGAAATTTATTGAAAATAACACAATAAAAGCTCTTTTTTAAAAGGGGGAGAAAAAATTACTGCTAGGAGATTCGAACACCTCATTCAAGTGGTCTAAAACTCATTCAATGGGACTGAAACCATTAGACTACAATAACCTGTTTTGTCAAAGATATTCAAAATGTGATATATAATAACTCTGTGTATCATTTTACTTATATATATATTACTATTTTTTTTAACGAAAAATGTCTAATTAGACACCGTGACATGCATAGGGCTCCGCCCCTGTTAACAAGTAACAAAAAGGGCCCTCTTCCACCTTCCCAAGTTTGAAATAGTTAGGAGGTTACAAATTTTTCCTGATGTAAAATGAGACCATTGAAAGTGTAGTTGATTAATGATAATTGAAATATAAATTATAATCTACCCGTTCTATTTTAACCATCATTTTATCTTTTTTTACGTCTGAAAAACAAAAGATAGGCTTATAACTTACTAATTAAGTCAACCCATGGGTGGTTCGACAGTGTTAAAAAAAGACATGTGTCTTAGGCCCCTAAATTTAAGGGGTCTCATTTTTAAAAATAATAGGTTATAAGTTATTATTTTTTTATCAAATATTAAATAATATTTGTAAAAAAATAAACTTTTCATGAAAATGAGGAAATTATTTTTAAAAAAAATGGACATATTTGGAGTACTATACCTCATAAAAGAATAATTTAAAAAATCAATTATGTAAAAGTTATTAACAATTCAAGTTTAAGGCCCTGTTTAATTTTTGCTTTAGATCACTAATATTTTTGAGCCGCTCATGAGTCAACCCTATTTAATAAATATAAAGGTAGACTAATTTTTCCTCTTGAAATATTGTACATTACTTTTTTTAATATGTTGAGAGAATAGTTGCCGGTTGGGAATAATTGTCAATGTTAGTCTTGAATTACTATTAGTTACAATTATGTTGGACAAACTTTTGTGAAAGTAAAACGACAGTTAAAATAGGATGGATGAGTATTATAATTTGTTGTTTGGTAGACGCGATAGTATGTCCAATAACCATAATAACTAACGTTTACATAATCAAATAAGAAAAAAAGAAACAACATGATAGTAGCAAACATTGATGATGAAAGACAAGTGATCCAACTACCAAACCTCCAAAAGAAAACTTTTTCTAGCTTTTAGGAAATAGCCACCCAAAATGGCTCCCAACATGAAATCCATTTATTCCTACTACCACTTGCTTTGCACCTTGTTGGTCTACTTGAATACTCTCCTAATTTACTACTACAACTTTCTTCATCATTTTGGATTATGACATCTTCTTCTCCATGTATTAACAAAGAAAGCTTGAGCCTACCATTAGCACGTTCAACTCGAAAACTAGAGTTCCAAGAAGTGATTGATGTTGCTTTTAATAATAAACGACCACCCTCGCGATGAGGCCTAATTTGGACACCTTCATTTCCACTCATTGAAGTTAGTGGAGGTGGATAACTAGCTACCCTTTTGATTTTTTTCGCGAATTCTCTACATTTTGATCGTTGAACTCTGTGAGAAATAGTTTCTTTTTCCTCAATGTTTTCACTAATGTCACTGCCTGTTTCACTTCCTAAGCTTTCAGTGCACATATTCAAACTATTTGTGTTGAGAGAAGAGAGTTTCACCAAAGGATGAACATAGATTTCGTCCTTCTCATCGCCTTTTTTCGAGTATTGACAAGGATTTGCAAGTGCTTGGATAAAGCTCAAGCCACCAACATTGTCATTTTCTTGTTCAGTTTCATCTTCATGTTGACATATTTTAGACGTTTGTGGCAATGTGATAGGTTGTGAGAAATTTGGTGTAGGAGGTGCCATTTTGGGCTCTAGACAAGATTGTAGCCCTTGATATAGTGTGGAAGTTGAGGTCATGTTTTAGAACAGGGGAAA
Source organism: Solanum pennellii (assembly GCF_001406875.1). Lineage (NCBI taxonomy): Eukaryota > Viridiplantae > Streptophyta > Magnoliopsida > Solanales > Solanaceae > Solanum > Solanum pennellii. The sequence continues at coordinate 74,392,449 of NC_028645.1, forward strand.
AAACAGAGGATTTGGTCTACTTTTTATATTTACTTAAAAGTAGAAATGTGAAGTTTTTGAGTGTTGAGAAAACCATGTGCTTAAATGAGGATAATTATTTTTTAAACTCATTATGTTTGTTATCTAAAATGTACCTAACCATAAGTAATAATGCTTAAGAGGGTGGCAAATTGAAGGTAAAAATGGGGGGGAAAAAAACAAGGATAGAAAAAGGGAAGGTAGAGAATGGATAGAACATGAAAGAGAAGTGAAAGGGGTAAGGTTGAATTTATAGAACCAAAAAGTAACCACTTAAGCTTTTTTTTTTTTTGGAGCGGGATGGCTCAAGTCTAGGAATTCATCTGAATTTTCTTTGGTGAAAAAATACATTACTTATATATGGTTAAAATTATTTTTTATGTATATATATATCAGATGTTGAACCTTTTTTAATTTATTTATATTTTGAACCTGTTAGTAAAAATTTTGGCTCATTCACTAATTGAAGGAGGGTTTCTCTATTTGCAAAGAGGAGGAGTTGAACTTTTGGTGCCACTAGAATTATTTAGGTTTCACTCTGCCACACAATAAAATTGAGGAAAGCAACAAAGAAAAGTGGGAAGCTACAAATAATTGGAAGTTGGCCAAAGCTCATTATTATTTTTTCTCTTTCTTTAAGCTAAAATTTGATTGGTGAGTTTTAAGAATTTCTTTTAGAAAGAAAGAACTAAATAACGTGTGGATTTTGGTGGGTTGTTCTCTTTTCCTATCTAAAAGTGAACCATCAAAAAGGATTCCTTCTGATATTTTTTTTTGATGATATATATACATTTTGCTTTTTTCACCCCCCACCCCCTCATTTCACTTGTGCTTTTTAACCTCTTTTTTTTTAAAAAAAAAAGGTTTAAATATGTCATCGAACTTTCAGATTAGATTTATTTATGTTATCAGTTAAAAGTTTGGCTCATTTATGCCATTACTGTTAAAGAAAAGACTCATTCATGCCATTATGGTGGTTTTGGAAAACCATTTTTGACATGTTGTCAATTATAATTCGGTCACGTCATCAATTTTTTAATTAAAAAAATCATACTTCTGAAAAAAAATTGAATTAATTTTTTTTTATTATTAAATAAATTGATGACGTGGCCGACTCATAATTGGCCACATCATCAATTTTTTAACAAAAAAAATCAAAATTTGAAATTTTTTTTATTTTTTTATTAAAAAAATTGATGACGTGGCCGAATTATAATTGGTCATGTGTCAAAAATGGTTTTGCAAAATCACCATTGAAAAATAATGGCATGAATAGCCTTTTCTTTAACGGTAATGGCATAAATGAGCCAAAATTTAAATTGATCGCATAAATAAGCTTTTTCTGAAAGTTTAATGGCATATTTGAGCCTTTTCCCTTTTTTAAATTGGACTAGGACGAAACCTAAACCTAAAATTAGTCTTACATCATTTGAGCAACTTCAATAATGAAGAGAAAAAAAAACACTAAATTGGATTAAGGGTTCAGTAATGGTAATTTGGCATAATATATAAATATGCTTTTTAAAAAGGCTTTAGTTGTCATTTGTTCCTTCAACTTTGAATATATACAAGTAGGCACTAAAACTTGTATAAAATTGAATAAATAGACACATTCATCATGTCCTGTGTGGCAATTTTGTATCCTATGTGACATCTTGCATGTATTATATCAGTAGAACGTGTGTATCTACCTATTTGATTTTATACATGTTTAAGTGTATGCTTATGCATATAAAAAATCAGAGAGTATAGATGTCAACTGAAGTCAAGTTAAATGACATATTCATGTAATTATGACTTGTAATATCATCCTACACCACAGAAGTATCGAATCGGTTTTTTCGTTTATTCATCCACCTTACCTTCACGTCTTTCTTATAGAAAAAAATTTGACATTGACCCCTATTTTATTCAAACTTTTTGCTTTATATTTTTAAATAACTAAATTTACTTATTATAAATAATTAATTGTAGTGGTAACTTTTTAGGTGACTTGATTGTGAAAAAAATATGACAAGGTTTCATTTGTTTAAGTCACCGACCAAATGATGTCCTCTTAGCACTTGAATAGATTTATTAGTTACCTAATCCCCTATTAAAGAGTGCAAATGTGGCATCTTGAGGTGCAAAGAGTCCCAACATTTCTTTGCCTTTAGAGTGTAACCTCACCATTGGTCAAACTTCTCTTTAACCTCATTATAGTAGATGTATGTATAGATGCCATCACTTGAAGAAAAAGAATGTTATAAATGATTTAGCACCAATGGGTGTGGCTAATAGGTCAATGACGAGTAAGACTTCATGTTCAAATTTTAGATAATTATTGTTATATATTTAAGTTTCAAAAAAATTGAAGAGTTCAATGCATAAATTTTTAGTCAAATTTAAATTGTGTGACTCTGAATAAATAAAAATATCATATAAATTAAAATGAAAGTATAAATATATAAATTAATCAAAATGTGTGTAAGCTAAGCTCCCAATTACCAAAAATGTGGTTTGTTTGATATGTTTTGAAGTTACAAATGTCATCTAAAAAGGTGCAATAAAGAACTATGTTCCTCTGATGGTTTGTCTCATTGGTTCACCCATATCTAATGTGAACTAATAAGAATCGGGCAACCTTGTATGTCTCATTTGGGTGTGTTCACGGAGAAAAGTAAATGCAGAAAATTTGTCTTTAATATGTATAAAATTAGTTTTAAAATTTTAAAAATAAAACAAATTCTTAATTAAAAAAAAAATATTTAACCCTTTCCTTAAAAGTTTGACTTATAAGTCACCAAAATTATTGAACCCCTCTCGGGTAGTGGTGTGCAAAAATCGAACTGAAAAAATATTATTCGATTTTTATTATTAGGTTATTGAGTTATTGAGTTTTTAATGAGTTTATAATAAAAATTTATTGGCTCATTTATTCGGTATCAATTTTTACTATTGGGTTATTGGGTAAATCGATAACCCAATAACACGATAATAATTCATTATTTTATCCTTCCTAATTATTAAAATATTAATAATTTGATATATAATTAAACACTATAACTATATCAAATTTTTAGTATTCTACCAACTTCACACCAAACCACTTTATTAGTTTTTACTATTTACTCAAATCCTAAAGATTAGAGTAAGAAGTTCACAATTGTAACTATTTGATTTTAATTTTAATTTTAGTCTTGTTGGACTAGTTTATTTTAGTTTTACTTTGTAATTGCAGGTTGTAGCATTTGTACGTTTACAAAGATTCGTAATTTGATTAACATAAAAAATTTCGTATTATATTTTGGTGCTAACATGTAATTATAACCTTCGTACTATATTTTCTCTTATTGATGCAATTTCTCGTTGTGTTTCTTATTTCACTATATCAAAGCATTTAGAGAAGTGAGAAGACATAATATTTTGCGGATATTTTCTTATTGGGTAAATCAAAAACTGAACCGATAATGATCAAAAACCAATAAATCAAAAATCGATGAAGAATATTTTATTGGTTTGTTATTAGGTTAGCATTTTTAAAAGCCGAAACTAAACCAATAATACATAAAACCGAACCGAACTAATCGATGCACACCCCTACTCCTGGGCCAGCCTGTGTTTTTTTCTCGCTAGAGCATTCTTTTGTTTATACTCATATAAGTTTATAATGAGAAGTGTGCGTATTTATGCCTGATTTTGTGGTAGTGTTTTCTTACTCTATTCCGTTCGAGTCAAAAACTTAAAATAAGACAGTTAAAAACACTACATAGAAACCTGATGACATGTTATACTAACTGGTCCCCAATATTCTATCATATATCAGATGCTTGTGATAGATATGCCATTCAATTCCAGATAACTTATTTCAGTTGAATCAGATTGCTTATACATTAACTAATTGGAATCTTGACATGAAATAGTGGACACTATATATAGACATTACAACAGCCTACGTGAGAAAATTATTAGCTCCAAAACGAAAAGGTAAAGGGACTCCACCTGTTATGAAACATGGAGATTTTGGATATCAATTCGCAATGATTTCAGTTTCTTCTCAATAATTGTCAATTCTTCTGCAGTCGCTAACAGTTCATCCAGTCTGTTTTGAGCTCTAACTTGATATGGCTTACCGATGAGTTTTACAAAGTCCTCCACATTACTAGTCGTCTCCAAGAGCTCCTTCTGCATAGCCTCTTCGAGTTCACGTGCAAGGCCATCAGCAGTCCTCTTTACTTTATCTACCACTTGCTGTCTCCGGGATGAGAAGTTGGAGACCGCTAATAAACTATAAAAGGGACAATTTTTAATTATGATACAAAACAAACAATTGCTGAAGATAGGGGGAAAATCCTATCAAATAAAAGATAATTCGTAACTTTTCTCCAGACATGCAGAAACTCAAGAGCGAACAATATTACTGAAAATGTTACATAACAGCAATAAAGATTTAAATAGACATTCCCAATCCAAAAGTCACTCTCTTATCTACAAAAGACAACAAAAATTATAGACTTCTAATTGGAAGAAACGGAACAGCATTACACGTGTTCAGATCAGGATCTACATTTGCTTAAATTAGTGTACTCATTATGAAACATTGATTTGCATGGAAACAGGAATCTTTGACCTCTATGAGCCAGCAGTTAACGACCAATTACAATATATTAAAACAAAACTAGAAGCTCTAACTGACTTAATGTTAGGTAAATCCACCAAGTGCACGGAAAAGGCTCTGAGTAGACAACCTAGGATGTTCCAATGGGATAGTAATCTGTGTGCCCAAGAAATCACATCAGCTCGCAAATAACAGAATACATATCAGAGCTACTATTAACATTATGACTTGATTCATCATCCAAAAGCATTGGACGTTACGCAACCTATACAAGCAGCAAAAAGTTTTGGAAATCCTCATAAACGAATAAAGATGCAACACTTTGAGAAAATTAAAGACATTAGAAAATTTAAATTGAAAATAAGAGGATTACCCGCCAGCAGAACAAAGGCCAAGTGCAAGGAGGTCTTCTAATGTGGTTTGAAGAACAGATGTCAGAAGCGACGCTGATAAACCAGCTGCTCCAAGACCACCAAAAGTACCCAAGAACTGAAAAGTGAATGAACTTCCCTCAGAAATTTGTTTTATGTATATCATATTTTAACTAACATATGTATCCTTCAAATTTATAAACACCTCTACTCATTCATATTGCACCCCCCACAAATGGCTTTGCAAAAGACCTAGAAAGCAAAAGATGAACTTTGTGACTGATTTCTTCTCCTAACTATCTCGAATCTTTATAGGGGACCTGAAAAGAGGTCAAACTCTCTAAAAATGTGAAAAAACATATAATCTATCACCCAACTGGAAATAGCACAGTGAAATGTGGTTTTATTGGGTATTAAACTAGACAGATGAGCTTAAAACAATAGGATATCATTAGCGCTGATCTCTACTCTCCAATAAAGCATCTGATTTGGTCTTCCAGATATACAAAAACCTCCACATTTTTGGTTATTCATAGAAAATTCTATTCCAGAACCAAAGATAAGCATAGAACTTGAGAAGAAATTGAAAGGTGTGAGCGAAGGCAAAAAAGGCATCTTCATTTGACACTAAGAAAAAATAAAACAAAATAACACAATTCTCCCCCTCCCTTGTCTGTGAGAGAGACGAAGAAAGCTCCACGAGGCTTCTCAAAGAAAAAAAACCACACTAACCTCTGTCTAAATCTATTACCACGGATGACATATTTCTACCCATTTTAATTTTTACCTGATTCCCCACTCCCAAAAGAGAAAAGATCCCAACTGTTAGAAAGAAAAAACAAAGAATGTATAGCCAGAAGAAGCATCTCGACATAAAATGATATTAAGAAGATGTCACAACCCAACAACACGCAACCATACCTAATTTTCTAATGAGGTCATGATGTTATTAAAATATGATGTTAAGGGTTGGGAGGTTTTCTATCTTTTTTATTTTATTCTGGGCAGGGGGAGAGTAATGAGGCAAAGAAAGGATACAATATAAATTTATGCAAGTGATAACTGACTTTAAACATGTCAAAATCAGCAACTTAACAGGGTCCAAACACCAGCAGAAAGCACAAACCAGTTCAGTTAATTAGCATTAGCAGAAAAACGCACCACTTCACGAATATCTCTCTCAAGCAATTTTGAAGCAGCTGCAGCACTGAAATCCTCTATGACACTTATGGTAACTTCAGATTTTCTATCCAGCACACCAGTTGTGCCTAACTCAATTTGGTCAGACGGATTCACCAATGAAGTCCATCTTTTTTCAAAAGACTGCTTATAGAATTGTACTTCCTGGTCCCTCTTTGACTGTAACCACTTAGTGTACTCCCCGAGAAGGTTCTGCCACCAAAGATCATTTTCACGGAGAATAAAATTAGCTATAGAAATTTATTCACACAAGTCAAAGCAACAGGAATCAAACAAAATATCTTCGGCTATGAAATTAAGGTCTGCACTAGGATACTGGGATAACACTATTATAACTACATGGAAGATCAAAGAAGGAAGAAAAGGAAGACCAAAAAGCGTCCATACCACCGGCTTAGGCACAAAAAGGTCACTATCAAATACAAGTCAAACAATTGAGCCCAATTTGAAAATTGAAACATACCTAAAATTTCCTGGTGTGAAAAAGAAAACAGACTCATGCACCTAAAGTAAATCAAATACGTCCTGGAATCTAAACTTCATTCCAGGAGAAATCAACAGGAGTTATCTTCACTAGAAGAAATGAAGCCCACTTAGAGGCTAGATGAGAGAAAAAGACAATAAACTAACTTGCCAGATGAATTAGAAGAAAGATAATATTATGAGCATTTATTGATATACCCACATCTAATCCATTTGGAATAGAAGGGGTTGATCACTTTGCCTTTGCCTTCAAATCCAGAAGGCAAGTTTGCAGTATTTCTACCTGCTGCACGTAATTTTTTCACATGCACGTATACAATCAAAACAAATGTCATAGGAGGTTATTTTTTCCAAATTATATTCAGAGCTCTTCATCTAATGACCAGTAAAATTCAGAATTGGAAATATCCACTTTCACATGGTGGAAATAGACGGAAAATAACAAATACGAACAACCATTTCAATCATACTTCTAATTTGCTAATAGCTGGAGAGAATGACCGAGTCAAATAACAACAGTGCTACTTCCGATAGCAAAGGAGAAAAGAGGACAACTATTAACTTATCAGAAAATGAAAAGAGGACAATTGAGCTCAACTCTGATCAGTCACAGCACAGAATAATGCACTCACTTGTCCTTCAAGAACCGCTTGACCGAGTATGTCATTTTGGACACTAATGGTAGCTGGCATTTGAGTAGAGTTTTCTCCTCTGAATACATATGTAGCGACAAGATCAACATTTGACAATTGTAACGTTGATTCTACAAGCCGGACGATACGTGCTTGAGCAGAGTTTATCTGCATGTTAGTGCACAAAGTCTACTAAGGACACATGCCAAAGGTTAGTGAAACACATGAGAATTGATATTAGTCACAACAATATCAACCCCATACCAGAGATAGAACCTGCCTCTTCCATGAAATGCTATCAACTTCCAGCTTCTTTGTGCACTCTTCTACACTACTGACAAGATTCTCAACAAACAGCAAGTCTTGTTTGGCTTGCTGACATTCTTGTCTCACAAGTCCTTGACAAGCTAAAAGTAGTTGTTCAGCAATGGCAATTGGAGTTTCAAGCTTCAGCTTCATTCTCTCAATTCCAGTACTTGTAGATGAATCCAAAAAGCTAGACAAGTACTTTTCGAGCTCATAGAAGCTCTCGGTTTTCCAGTGAGAATCATTATTTGAACTCCCATTGTTTTGACTAAGGGAATCATCAAAAGTAGAAAGCTTTGACTCAAGAGCAAGCCGTGCAGATACTGGATACAGTGTTATGGATTCTGTATTCAGCAGTTTCCGTGTATTTTCTTTGATAAATGTAATGGCCTCCTCCAACTATATCATGAAATAATAAGAATAAATGACTTCAATCAAAATGGTCCAGCTTTTATATCCATGTATAGTAAGAAATTATTTTCTCACTCGACAATATCACAACAGCAAGTGTATGACGAACCTCGCCCTTATTCTTGTATATGTCAGACTTGTTCAGCACAAATACGACCTTCTTACTCCACTGCTGAGTGTAACGCAGAAAACTAACCTGATGAGCACCAGAATTGCAATTGAGATTAACTTTTGGCAAAAGAAGACCAAAAGAAAGACAATAGATATCCTGAAAATCACAAGAAATTGAACTCTTTTTTCTAAACTATAAGAAGGGGCAAGACATCAATAAGTAGGTCTAGATGACAATTTAAACATTGTTGCAAGCTGCTTGTATTTAGCAGACTAATATTATTTTTGTTATACATAACTATAGTCTAACTACTTTTTCGTAATAAAAGTTAATTTTCTAACTGAAATAAAATAAATCAAAGTCGTAGTTTTTTTATCAAGCAAAAAACTTGGATGATCATCCATAAAATTTAATCCGGTAAATTATAAAGGAAATTGGACAAACGTTTAGCTATATTGTTTATGTGAATTTAATTTTTAACGAATCATAACGGGGTATGTTTTCTTGTTTTCTTTACCAAAAATGATCCGCTGAACTTGTGTGGATAAGAATGAAAATACTAAAAAAACCTCTTTTGTCAAAAAGGGAACATTTTAAATTAATTGTCATCAATTAAGTAACTAGTCAATTAATTAATTAGATGGTTAGGATTTACAAAAAGTTGCAAAAACTATTAAAATTGTCTCAATCTTTTATACAAACTTACCAAACAAGCAAAAGTTCATAACAAAAATATAATACACTATCACAAAGTTATTCTAAAAAAAATATACTCGGGAAAATATTCACTTTTTGAAAATAAGTGTTTGGCCATGAAAATTCCAAATACAACTTGAAATTGTATTTGGAATTTGAGGAACACCCAAAACCTTGTATGCACTTTCATTATATTTTTCTTTTTTCAAATATACCCTAATTTTTTTCCTCTTTATCAAAATATTCCCATGTAAATTCTATTTCATGTTTAAATCACATTTCATGTTTTTTAGAATAAGTACATTCAAACAACCAGATATTATTTGCAAAAATTATAACCAAACACAACTGTATCTTCAACTCCAAATTCAAAAATTCCAAATTAAGTAAAAAGATATCTTTAGTAGTATGTAGTAGCTTATATATGGGACCTAATCTATGACATCGTGTGACTATCTATTTTGGGATATTATTCGTTTAGAGAAAATTTGATTGTATGTTTGAGCGAATCTAATCGAGTTGGGTGATTTTGCTAGCTCTTAGAAATTGGGGATAAAAAACATATCTGGAAAAAATACATTCAAATTCTAAAAAATTTTTGCAAAAAGTGAAGTCAAACATAACTCCAACTCCAACTTAAAAAATTCCAAATAAGGTGATTTTTTATTTTGTGTTTGTGGTCAAATGCTGACTAAATTTCCAGAAGTAATAATCTCATCAAAGCTACTTCAACACCTAAAAGGCTCAAATAACCCACCCCCTCCTTAACACTTCGGTGTTGTAACAGCAAAAGCAGCATCTTTGATCATAGTATTTTTGCTGCCTCACTATGACAATCCACAGAATGTGAGAATATTCAAGAGCTGTATACGATGACTTTGGCAAGATTACGGTTTATAAGACAAAGTGAGCTTGTAAAACCCTTCGAATCAGTATAATGCCAGAGGTAATGCCTAATGAAGGAAAAGGTCCCAGTTCAAGTTAAGTCAATTTGTGATAGTAAAATCGCAGGTAGAGAATACTGAGGCCCTAGCACATGTGTTGAATTGGCGAACTGCAAAGTTGGGGCTCTTCCTACGACTCATCTTGATTTACCGTTAGGAACATCTAAAATAAATATAGTGATAATTTGATTCTTCGTCGCCATAGTAAATAGGAGAGAAAATAGAATTTAATTACTCGTTTTTACAAAAACTTTACAAATAAAAACTAATCAGATAAGAATCCGGTGATAGAGGTACTTATCAAAAGGGAAAGAGGAAGTATTAATCAAGAGCCAACTATTGAGTATCCCCACATATATCATGTTCTTGCTACATGCTCACGGCAGTGTTACAGAGAAGTTGCATAAATTTCAGTGGGATTTTCTATGGCATAGAGATTTTAGGCAGGTGTAAATGCTCTTTGGAGAGGAGTGATCACGAAGAAGCATGCAGTTTTATAAGGTGGTGAAGGACTAAGAGTGTTTCACTTCCCTATGGTAGTGCGCTATGGAGAAATATTTTGAAGGTGCGGAAGTAGCTATAGGGAACACATCAATCAGGGTGAGGAATCGGAGCAGGGGAAGAATGGAGACATATGTGGTATGGGAACAATATTTTCAAATTAAACTTCCAAACATGTATGTAAGAATCTCATGCCAAAAAGAGATGTCAGTCCCACAACTAAGCAGTCTGCAAGGTGGAGAAGAGCATTGGAATTTGAGGTTTAGGAGGACTTTGCACGATTGGAGCACACAGTTTCAAAGTTTGGTCCAATTCAAAATAAAAAAGAATTCCAAAGTTTGTGAATGCCTCACAACCAAAGCACTACGCTGGATAACCATGTATGGAGATAAGGGACAGGAATAACGACATATATTCTATTAAGTCCTATTATGAGAAGCTTCTGATAAGGGAGGTGTCAGTTTTTCTACAAATTTCAGTACAGATCCCTAGCGTGTCGAGGAACAAGTGTTTTTTTTGCTTGGTTAGTTGTGAAGAAGTTGATCTTGAAGCCAAAGAACTTGAGGAAGAGAAAGAGGAAGATTACTTGTGTCAGTTTGGCATTTAGTTGGACTTTTAGAAGACGGATAGGAAGAAGCATGGCATGAAATGTTTCTCCTCTAGCACTTTGTGGACCATATGAAGAGAGAAATAAGAGAGCTTTTGATGGAATAGAGAAGGATTTTGTACATTTGAGGAATAGCTTCTAATTCTTAGGTGCATTCATTTACGGAATAAAGTTGTGCAGGCTATGTAGCTCGAATTATACAAAAATAATGTTGTACCCGTGGCAAATCCTCCGAAAATGCATTACTTGTGGAGGATTCAACATGCACTTGGAGGTACATTTGAAGATTCCAAGCAACATAGATTGTGGATTATAATACTGGGATTTAATAGTCCATGTATTATTTGGGAGAAAATGACATAAATAGTCCCTTAACTATAGGAGTAGGTCTAAAATGGTCCCTTAACTACACTTAATGGATTTAGTCCTTGTTCAAAAACTTATCAGCTTTGGTCCCTTAACTATACACTTACTGATTTTAGTCCCTTAACTATAAACTTATAGATTTTAGTCCTTTAAGTATTCAAAAACTTAGGTCTTTGTCCATTTTTTAATACAAATAGCTTCGGTTTATGTTAATGGAATCCATGCCTCTAGAAATTAAATCCTTTAGAAAAAGCAACTTTTTCTATTGTTTTGCTATTGCCGCTACCTTTTTTTCAAATTAACCTTATGTAAATAACCTTAACCTCAACTATTTAAAATAAACTCATGAGGAAAGAAAATATAAGTCATAATTTTATTCAACCGGGGATAAAATGAAGCATACTATTGCTACTAATGACTTTAATATGCTAAACTTTATTATAAATGAAAAAAATCATTACCCGTTAAATCCAAAGTTTGTACTCTGACAACTTCACTAAACAGAATTTGTTTAATTTTTCAGAAATTGAAGCTTATAAAATGGTAGTTTGCAATTTTATTTTATTTTTTTTAAGAATAGATTAATTTTATTATTCTATTCATTTTATTTTAGTAAGAAAATTTGGATAAATTAAATAAAATTTGAATTGATTAGCATATTCAAGTGTGGATTCAAGTCATCAACAACAATTATATGTTTAATTTTATCCTCCATTAAATAAACATAGGACTTATATCTTCTTTCCTCCTCATTAATTTTATTTAAAATCGTTGACATTATTGTTCTTTTAATAAGAGTAGTTTGAAGGAAAAAGGGCAGGGATAGAGAAACAACTTAAGAAATGGGCTAAAAATTTAATTTTACAAAGATTTCCGTTAATAGAAGCCTAAGCTATTAATATTTAAAAAATGGACAAAGACCAAACCGGCTAAGTTTTTGAATACTTAAAGGACTAAAATCGGTAAGTTTATAGTTAAGGGACTAAAACAGATAAGTGTCGGTTAAGGGACCAAAGTTGATAAGTTTTTGAATAGTTAAAAGATTATATCCATTAAGTGTATAGTTAAAGGACCATTTTAGACCTACTCCTATAGTTAAGGGACTATTTACTCACTTATATGCATTTTTAGTTGAACATTTGATTATTGTATTAACAATGGAATATACATTTCTATAATCTGAAATGTGTCTTGAGTTTAAGATGGATAAAAAGTTGTTTCCAACTTTAACCTTGGCTTTGCATTCTCAAAGCGATCAGCTTCTTGCTTATTAGAAAAACTCCAATTTGAACAAAAGAATTATTTCATCTAGTACACCAAACCAAACGACCCCTCTTTCTTTTTGGAGCAACCACAAGGTTCCTATATGTGTACGGGATTGGATGCCTTCCATAGAAAACCATTTCTTTTCATGAGATATTTTACTTTTTGGTATACTTCTTTTATACGGCCCCTGTTTCCTGCCCCTTCTTAATATAATTATTTTATTACTTGATCAAAAAGAAGTGATGGTCAAAGCATATGAAAGACTTCCTGTTTGGACAAAAGAAAGTATTACACAATCATTATTTTCTAACACATACAAATTTAGTCACAAGTCACAGCAGAGCTTCCAGATGATCCCTAAAAGAAATAATTTGCTTCAGTAAAGTAACACTTTCTGCTTTATGGTTTCCTTAACGGTAAGGTCCAGTCAGTGCTTCCACAGTGTAACTGGGGCATAGAATTTACAGAGAATGCACATAAATACAGGACTATCTGATAAAGAATCCTAAACAAAATCTACTTGTTCAAACTCCAATTATGGACTGACACAAATATGAAATTGGTTGGCATTAGGCATTAGCACTCAAGTGTCTGCAACTAACGGATCCTAACAGTCAGTATTCACTATAAATTCAGTAAATAGGAAAAGCTAAAAGCAAAGAAGCATGAAGAATATCACATTGTCTTTTACTGTCATTATATAAAGCAAGTGGCAAGAATTAAATTGCAACAGAGGTCTTATAAATCCTTAAGAATACTACAGCACCGAATCACATCTGAACTGTAGATTGAGATAACAAGTCTGAGATTTCTAGGGGACGGAAGGAATAGATGTCGCTACTGAAGCTCCGGTGACATCTACAACATTTCCAGAAGACCAATCATTAGTTTCCTTAGAAACCACAGCTCTTCCAATCAACGGGCAATTGTTTTACCAAATCCGATCTAGCTACCACACTTGAGCATGAAATGTGAAGGTTGCCTAAAGGTGGCTGGCCAGTGCAGCAGCGCTATCACAAGAAAATAGCTTTTCTCACTCATTCCCAATTGGGGTGGTGCTCTTTCCACCATCCCACAACTATGACACTTAAACCTAGTTTGTCAGAATCGACTGAGAGGAAAGGTTGTCTCTTTGGGCCATAGTGAACCAAAAGCAATATGCATGTAGCAAAAAACAAGATTCCCTTTTGGTAAGTTACTTTAATGCATCACCCTATGGAATACTCCCTCCATCCCATTCATATGGCGTTTAAGAAAGGAAACAAAATTTTTGGAACTTGTGATCTAAAACAAGTCATAATATTTATATGACTATAAATAAGATAAAATTGTTTCTAAATACAGAAAGATATCATTCTTGAGACAGAGGGAGTACTGCGATGGTAAAATTTTACTTGTATTTCTTGATTGTTTGAGACAAGTGAACAAAATTATGATATTCTAGCTACAAAAATTTGAAAGCAGATGCAAAATCCTACCTTAATCTCCGGAAACCCAAAGTCCTCATTCTTGAGGGGCGGCAACACAAGCAAGCCACATACAAGGTCCTAGATTCTGTAACCTTAAGAATACTGAAGTGGTACTCATACAAGTGACAAAACCATACCTCACTTTCAGTTAATGGTCGATCAGCAGACATGAGAAACAGAAGCAGATCTGCACGAGGCACAAATTCCTCTGTCAGCCTTTGTTGCCTTTGAAGAATCACATTTGTTCCTGGAGTATCAACAATAATCATCTGCCAGAATATAACAACAAAAAAATTGGAGAGCCGGGCATGGAAATTAAGAACTCAAATCAAGCTGTAAGGAGACTTATATCATAGAGAGACAATCAAATATTAGATTAGGCAAATACAAAAGCAGGAAATTTGACTTTCTATGAAAGAGAACTCTACCAAATTGTAACATATGAAATGTATCCTTTAGACTACCAATTATAACCACCTTAGTGAGTTTTATACACCATACATATTTAGGACCTGAGACCACACAGGCATGTGGAGAGTTGCTCCAGTCCATTTGAAGTCCAGATCTAAAGTTTAGTGCCCATATGTCCATGGATAATTTTCACTTTTTCCAGAATTTTATTCCGGAAAACTGTTTGGAATTTTGGACATAGAAGTGTTACAGATTTCCAGAATTCAACATAATTTTCCGGAATTCGAAAAACTCCAAATAGCTCTTTTCACAATCTTCTCTCCAAATCACTCATCAAATTCAAAAACAATTCCAATTTGTATTTAGGTCCAAACACAACTCCAATTTTCAAATACCATTTTCAACTTGAAAACAAAAAGTCCATCCTTCCCATTTTATATGAGTTAGTTTGACTCGGCACGGAGTTCAAGAAAGAAAGACTCTTTAAAAACTTGTGGTCTAAAATAAGTGAGATATTTGTGTGGCTATAAATTGGGACAGAGGGAGTACTACTTTTTTCCCAAATTTCACAATTTTCATGTCCAAACGCCCACTTAATCTAGAACACAATTAACCCATATCAGTTGCAAAATAATAAATATAGTGTACAATTATAAAAATGCACAGTTTAGGAAGCACCTAGTATCTAGCATAAAAAAATCCAGCAAAATATGTGGCGAAAACCATTGATCAAAAGCAAATGTGCAATAACTCTTTGAAACTGAAATTAGTAACAACTGGTGTGAAAATCATATCTGACATCAATTATGAAACTTTAACAAACATTTGCATATAACAGCGTCATATGATTTACTAAGGTTAACAACCGCATAATAAACCAACATAATGATGTATAACTACAAAATGTGTCTCAAATCAGACAACTGCACATAGTCAACAAGTGAGGAACATAAAATGGTAAGTCAAATGAAGTCCCCCCCCCGATATGTAGAAGATAGCATTGGCATATTTACTTGCACATACAATTTTCCCACGTAAACTAGATTTCCAATTAAATTCACTGATGAAATGTAAAATTGGAAGTCATCTTCACGTTCAGACTAGACAACTCACCTCTTCAAGAACTGGAGCCGGCAAATAGCAAACATATTGACCATCTGGGTGCCTTTCACAACGCTGTGACTCATCAACATCCGAATAGCGCAAAAAGGTTATCTCATTGGTTGTAGGAACAACCCCATCTTTCAAGTACTTTTTCCCAAGAAGAGCATTGATGAAAGTAGATTTTCCAGAATTGAATTCTCCCTAGTTTATCAAGAAAATGCATTCAGAAAGGAAAACGAAGAGGATGAAGAAACAGTAATAATAATGATTATGCTGAATGAGACACTATATGTGGTCTTGAAAACACAGTAATATGGAGGAAGAGAAGAGAGACAGGGACAGATACAGAGACAGAAAGAAAGGTCACAAATGCCAGAAACCGAAAATAGAGAAGTAGAGAGCCAAAGAAATAACAAGAAACATGCATAAACAACATCTTCAGGTCTATAATATTTTAGTTTTATGCATTTGCTCAAAATTTAGATTGGACCAGAGAAGGAAATACTCATTTGAAATTCAGAGCTAATACCCATGCATATCCCTGGAACCAGAATTTGCTGAAGTTCAGCGCTCAATTACCACTATAACCAGTAAGAATGGTTCATCAAGTTGAGAAACAGCATCTTTGAGAAGTGAGATTTCCTCCATCTGCCATTTCAGTAATATCCCAGGTTAGTCTAAAGAAAACTGCTGACAGATGAATTATTATCTGTACCACAATTCAGCAGCTAAATTTTGACAAAACAAGATCACCATTGGAGCAGCTTTCTCAATAACATTTATGGCATCGCACAAGACCAGTCTCTCATTTTCCAGCAATTTTTCTTCTCTATCCCGTAAGTCTATAAAGCCAGCCACCCCCTTCCTACCAGGAAAGCCATTCCCCAAGTCCGAATTAAGCTGGCTGTTATTCTGAGATTTTTCCTCCGTTTTCTTCTTCAAAGCAGATGGGCTGTAAAACAGTTTGCCAAAATCATCATCACTCACAGATCTCAAATCTTCCATCGAAATAACTAATCCACTAGCTCCTGATTCAAGTAAATTTGATGCTTCATTGAACAACTTTCGATCCCCAAGAGAACCAATCATGACAAAAACAGGAATTTTCACACGCTCAAATACAGAGATCGCCAGCTCCTCAGGTTTACTATTGACACCGACTTCATATATAAGAAAATCGGCTCCTTCAGAGTTTGAGGCATCCACTGCAGCAGCAGGTGTTTGTACAATTCTAGCTACCAAAGGAAGAACCACTAAGTCTTCAGATTTTGAATCCATCATTGTGTTTCTGGCCACGATAGCAGGAAGATCTGTTAGAAAGGAGAATAAGTTATCCACAAGCAATGATTAATGCAGGCAGCTACTTAATTTAGACAGCAGATCATGCATCTAGAAGATCAATTACAGATCTTGTGAACATTTGCATTCCAGCGAAGCCAAATGAATGAATCTAAAATTGAGAGCTAGTGATGGCTAATTGCGATTTGGTTAGGAATTCTCACCATTGTTCACGAAGTTTGAACTATTATTCAGACACATTTAGTTTCAGATTGAACCACTTTAGATAGTAATTAGCAACATTTATATCAATGAGTATGTGATAATTAATGTGTTACAAGTAAATAATTTCTCATTGCTCGGATTGAATCTGTAGAAACCAGCTTCACTCAACGTCCCATCATGAATAATTGTAACGCAACTAGTAGTAACATTTTTTTTTTTTTTTGCAAGTAATACTGCACTAGTACTAGTTGCTAGAAATATATAAGAAAATAACTAGCAACGGATACTAGTAACATTTAAACAATCACTTTAGATTATTAGATAAATGGTCATCCAGCTCATGTCGTCTTTACTCAAGATCACAACATTATGTAGCAAAAGATACTATGATAAAAGCCTATGGGTATCAATCAATCACCTACTCAATCCCAAACTAGTAGGATTTCAGCGATAATGGTGATAAATTGAGGCAGCCACCAAAAGTATGGTTAGGTAGTTTTTCATTTTCCATAATATTTATCTGAAACATTATAGCACAAACTCACTGTGTAAGGTGAAGCACAATATACAAAACGGTAAGTACAATTTAGCACAACACAACCTTGATCAGAGAGCAAAACACCGCTGGCATTAACCGCGGCAGCAATATCAACACGTCCATCGATCAACAAGTAAGCCCTGCCTTTAATTATGGACTTCAACAAACATGCAGCCTCGTACAACTTCCCGCCGCTTGCTCCACCGCCACTGAGCACCACAACATCAACCCGACCCGAAATCGCCTGGTCTATCTCATTGACAACTGTTTCATCTCGCAATACATCTTCACAGCTCACCTTTAACACTAAACCCGGCACTTTGATCTCCGGCCTCTTAAATCCACCAGGGAAAAGAGTTCTAGGAGTTTGCTCGGGTCGGTTTACATTGTTAATCACGAGCTTCACATTATCCACAGGGGAGTACACGGAGCTATTCGCGCAGTTTCGGCGACTCCGGAAGTGGAAACACTGGCGGCGCCTAGGGTGGACAAAGAGAGGGCACGGTGGAGAGCGGACGCTCGAGTATATAGTTTGTAGAGATACCATAGAGAATAATGAATTTCGCGCGCACGAATGCTACGGTTTTTCCGACGACGGTGACGGCGGACGGCAGACGGCGGCGGTGGAAGAGGAGGGATATCGGTGAGGCCTTATCTTATCCAATTGTACTGTGCTCAGAATGAATCAATGGAGGAGCTTCAAGTAAAGCGCGAATTCCAAAACTAACTTCTTTGCTTAAAAAACAAATATTCGAAAATAATTTTGAAGTAGGCAAAATTTATTATATTTTTCCATGTTAATAAATGGGGCATTAGCACGAATTTCTTTATTTTTCGTTAGACTTTAATCTATGTTCTTCGTCATGTAATAAAATGATATGCTAAAATATTTTTAATGTAAAAAAAATTATCATACAAAGTTTATATTTTTATATTATAATATAACAAGTTATGTCTTATAAAGCATAATAAGTAATATCGCTTGATCCATACAAACATATATAATTATAATAATATTGGTAGAGGTTTCAATTCATAATTCACGTCTTTTCATGTGTAGTTTAGTTAATACAAAATATGTGATAATAGTTTAATTTCGGTCTAAGTTATTTCTGATCTCTTAAACTTATTCATATAATTCACTTAGACACCTTATTAAATATTTTACGGTCTTAAATGTGAATTCAGCCCCTCTCCATTTCTCTTCTCTACATTTTTCCTAAGTTTTTATCTAGATGTATGATACCTATGTTACTTAAATTTCAAAGTCTAGATTAATTAGTTTTTTAATTAAAAAAATATACTAACTAACCATAATTAAAAAAAATATTTAAAATTCTCAACTTAAGTAAAAAAATATTCATTTTCCAATTTTTCGAGGATAAATAGATTTACGTCAATTAAATAGCATTATGTTTTTTATATAAAAAGAGTTCTAAGTTTATCAACTTAGAGTCACGATAACAACTATATTATTTAAAAAAAAAAAATCAATTATATCTATTTTTTTTGGAAAAAATTGTCTAATTTTTAATTTTCTTTGATATTTTATGGCTACGTAATTTTCAATATTTTTTATTAATATCTAAAATGCTAAAAATTCAATTTTATGATTTACAACATTTTTCTCTGTAAAATAATTTAAATGTTTATTTTAAATCGACAGAAATTTAATTTATCAAGAAATATTTTTTGGGGGGTTAATGGAAAAACTATAAATAATGAAAATAATTTGAACTATGGTGTAAAAAAATTGTAAGATGTATTTTTTTTATAGCAATAATTAGATAAATTTAAATAGTAATTTACTCATGATTAAGGTTTTTGATTGATTAAAAATATGCACCATTAATATTTAAATACTGCCATTATATATGACTATTTTGGTCTGGCAAGAAATAATTTTATAATTTTTATTAAGAAGTAGAAATTTCTAGCTTTTTTCTAACCGCGGAAATACTATTTCTGCTTCTATCTAAAAATAGCTTTACTGTTTAGTCAAAAACCTTATTTATTCAAAATAAATATTTTTTACTCCAAAATAAATGATTTACGTAAATATTTTTTGGTTTCTAACAATAATACCAAATTTCGGCATGTATTATTAGTTTCATCTCTAAATTATTAATCGTCTTTGGTAATATATCCTTATATAACTAATTGAATTTAAATATACCCCGATCTTGCAACATGCGTGAAATATACCCCCTAAATTCCCACCAAGATTAGAGATCTTTTCAACATTTCTCTCATTTTTTATCAAGAGTCTCATGCTCCTACGAGAATTTGAGACCACTTAGAGCCCGTTTGGATGGGCTTAAAAAAAGTAGTTTTTAAAAAGTACTTTTTAAAGTTTTGGAACTTATTTTTAAAATAAGTAGTTATGTATTTGGATAAAAGTGTTGAAGTTAAAAAAAAATTGTTGATATGTTTGGCAAATAAGTGTTGGTAAACACTTTTTCAATCAAAATGTCTGAAATACCCTTTAAAGTTGTTGACATGATAAAAGTTGATTAATTTAAGATTTTTCTACTTAAAAAAAAAGAAACAAAATTAATTGATATTTTACATCCATAAGTAATTATATTTTACTATCATTCAAGTATTTTTTTATTATTACAAATTGTTTATAAATAATAATTATAATAATATATAATAATGATAATATATAATAAATAATAATAATAATTGTTATAATAATAATAATAATAACAACAATAATAATAATAATAATAATAATAAATAAAATAAATAATAATAAATATAATATTAATAATAATAATATATAATAATAATAAATAATAATAATATATTAATAATAATAACAAATAATATGAAAATAATAATAATGATAGTAAAATAATATGAAAATAATAATAATAATAATATAAAAAAAATAATAATAATACAATAATAATAATATACAACATATAATATATAATAATAATAATAATAAAGAATAATAAAATGAAGAATAATAATGATAATAAAATAATAAAATATTAATAATCATAATATATATTAATAATAATATATAATAATAACAATAATAAAGAATAACAAAATAAATAATAATAATAATAATATATAAATAACAGTAATAAATAATAATAATTAATAATAATAATAATAATAATAATAATATGAAAATAATAAGAATAATAATATATAGCAATATAATATATAATAATAATAATAATAATAACTAATAATAAAATAAACAATAATAATAATTTATAATAATAATAATAATAATAAAGAATAATACAATAAATAATAAATAATAATTATAATAATAATTGGTATAAATCCATTGAATAGTGAATGACCATTTGGTTTATTCATGAACTATTAAATTAATGTATGTGTATTCCCTAGATGATATGAACCCCCTTTTGGATAATAATGTAGATAACTATGTATCTACTAGTTAAATGACTTTTGAGAGTGATATCTCAACGCTATAAATAGAGATATCACTCTCCATTTGATATACACTTAAAATTCTCCTTCTTCTATCTACTTCTCTTGTCTTCTCTTCTTTATGATTATATTCTTATAATTTAATCTATAACGATAATTATAATTATAATAATAATATAATAATAATAATAATAATAAATAATAATAATGATAATAATAAATTTAAGGATAAAAAGGTAATATACACGGTCAACATAAAATGACTTTTAAGTAGAAAAATAAAAAGCACCCCTCACCTAACTTTTAGCTTTTGGCTTAAAATAAGTTATTTTTGAAGGAAAAAAAAAGACCCCGTCACCTAACTTTTAGCTTTTGGCTTAAAATAAGTTATTTTTGACTTAAAATAAGTTACTTTGGTATTTGGCAAACACTCTAATAAATCAAAAACTGACTTTTAAGTTAGTTTGATCAGCTTTTAAGCCCACCCAAACAGACTCTTACTATGTTACGAGGCAAATGGGGTGTATCGGTGATGTATCTAATTTCAACATTTTTTCATGATTTAATGACATACTTAAGACTATAAAATTTACATTATAAAAGATTGAAATTAAAAGTTGAAATAAAATTTAAACATACTAATATTTAAGTGTCACGATATAACAATTTCACAATTTATAAGTTTTTTTTTTAAATTATTTCAACTTTAATAAAATTTGGGATAATGCACAATTACCCTCTCAACCTATGTCCGAAATTTCAGAGACACACTTATACTATACTAAGCTCATATTACCCCCTGAACTTATTTTATTAATAATTTTCTATCCCTTTTGACCTACGTGACACTATCTTGTGAGCCCAACGATGATTGACTTTTTTTAAGCTATTGCCACATATTCCGAAAAGGGATAGAAAATTACTTATAAAATAAGTTCAGGGGTATTAGGAACTTAATATATTATAAATATGTCTTTAAAATTTCAGACATAGATTGAGGGGTATTTGTGCATTTTTCTTAGAAGATTTAATGAAACTTAAATATTAGTATTTCAAAACATATTATTTGTCCACTTTTGTTATATTTCTCTTTTTGGAGTCAAACTATAAAAATTTTAACTAATATTTTATGATATATTTTTTGTTAATATGTAAAATGTTACAATCTTTATAATATTTTTATATTATTTTTAAATATTTAATTTTATTTAAAATATCAAATTAATATAATTTTATTTAAAAAAAATAATCAAATTTGAAAAGGCAACTGAAATGAAAGGAAAAGACGGTACGACAGATTCCAGTCCAGCAGGCGCAGTAAAAATGAATTGACGCAGTAATTATCCCTGATTTAGCACATTTTACCATAATCTTTTTATTCCTTTTTGGCAAAATACAATTCTTTTTATAAAATTTTTGAATTTATGTTTCTGATTTTCTTTATAACAGCTGTTTATTATTATATTAATAATTTATTTAATCATCATAAAAATATCATATCTCAATAATATTAAGATGAATAAAATATTATTATATTATTAAAATAAGCAATAAGAATTTTTTTTTTGTTAATCTATGTGATATTTTTTTAATCCACTTAAAAATCGTTATATTTCTATCATTAAAATAATTTAATCTTAAATATTTCGTAATCTCATTTTTTTTCATATTGTCCATCACGCATTACTAGATTAGTTCCACCCTGTCCGAAGTATTTTCATCAATCTCTCAGATTACAAATGATATTTTCTTTCATTTTATTTGAAATTTTTTAAGTTAGACTTAAAAGATAAATTGTTTTGGTTATAATTTTTACTAATAATATTTACTTGTTCAAATGTATTTTTCATAAAAAAACATAAAATATAATTTAAATATGATAATTTTTATAAAAGAATTTTTAAAAAGATATATAGTAAAAATGTAATTTTAGATGTTTTTATATTCTAAATATTATATTTATTTTTTCACAGTTAAATATTTTCTTTGTCTCAATTAATATGATCAACTTTTATTTTTAGTCAATATCAAATAATTTGACATATTTCTTTATTTAGAAACATTTTAGTTTAAAAATTTTACTTTTAATAAAATAATTTATAAGTATACAAATATTTAACTTATCTTGAAATACAAAATTTGAATTTTTTTTGGATATTTCTTTAAACTCTACATATTTTTCTTCAATTTCACCCACATCATATCAAATGAGATGTTGGGAAAATAGTTTCCAAATAAAATGATTTTTTTCCTAAAAGGTGAAAAAAATTCTTGTCTCAAACGTGTCCAACGAATCCCATTATCAAATCAAAAACGAGAAATAGAACGCCACTGTTTTTGCTATGTCTAAAAATATTATATTATATTTAATATGACATTTGATATGTATTTTAAATGTTTTTTTTATATTTTAAAAGTAACATAAACATTAAATACTTTATTGAAGTATACAGTTACATAATAATACACATATATATTATTAAAATATTACACAGATATGCAGCTTAAGAGAATAAATCAGATGTTTAGAAGTTGAAGCTGCAACCGTTCTGTTTTGATGAAAATGTATTTTAAGTGTATTAATTAATGAAATGAGTTGTCTGTAGTTTTTTCTTAAATATATATTTGTATATATGTGATGTATTAGTATGAAGTCTTTTGTTTAATAATAGACAAATATAATTTTTAGTTTGACTTTAACAAGTAAGTATGTCGCTGAATTTTGAATGTTTATGAATAGACATTTAATTTTGTATAAAATTGAACAAATTAAAATATTTATTGTAAACCACATAATATACGTAGCGCGTCACAATGTAAGATAAAATATGTTTATTGTTTAATTTTATATAAATTTAAATATTTATTTCTATACGCTCAAAATTAAATATCACAATTAATAATTAACACTAAATTAAAAATTATTTTTATGTATTATGCCTTTATTTAATTATGAAAATTATAATATATATTAATCATCGAAATTAAATAAACGATAATGACCAATTTACATATCATTAAATATTAAAGAAAATATTTAAAATATCGAACTACATCAAATTAAATTAATATGGTAATAATATACTTACTTAATTTTAGAAATCAAATACTGCACCGCACCACCCGCTACTGCCGCTTTTTCTGCTCACATTAAAATTACAGCTTTTGCTACACTTCTTAAAATATAACAGAGAAGAGGAAGCAAAAAGTCTCTGAGCAACTTTCTTGGTTTGAGATAAAAGAAAAAAATGGCAGCAAGTAAGTTGTCAATAGCCGCAAAGGAAAGATGGAGGAAGAGAAAAGCCGACATGGAAGTAACCCACAATGAGGTATCTATTTTGTGCCCTTGTTTTTACGCAACAATTTTTCAAACTCTTTACCTATTTTTCTGCCGTTTCTCGTTTTCTGAAGTTTTTTTTTTGTGTGTATTTAAAGGAAGACCAGAATATTCAAAGGGCATGTTTAGCATCCCAGAATGAGGTATGATCATTAGCGAAATGAACTGCATGTGTTTTGATTTTGCGGAAGAAGTTGAGCGTAACAGATTGTTGATAATGCGGGTATGCTCTGTTTTTTGTGTGGTTATGGAAAAAGATGAGTTTTTTTTTTGTTCCGGTGGCGGTGAAGATGGTATTGAAATGGTTATGAGATATGTGTATCTATTTGAAATGTAGTGGCGGAATCGATTTTTATTAAGGGTATTCAAAAAGTGAGAGAAGTAAACAATAATAAGAATTTAGTGGGTTCAATATCTACTAGATATAAATTTTAAAAAAATAATTTTGACAGCGTATATGTACTGTAATATTTTTTCCACTTTTTTTTTTATGCTCCTTAGCTACATCTCCGATTTCTGTGTTTTTTTTTCATTCGGTGTTCGAAGCTCGTTGTTAGAGTTCGGACTAAATTCGAATCGAGGGCTCATTTGAAGGTGGCGCTCCCGATAAGATTTTCACAATAACTTCTGGTTAATAGTGAAGCACTCCCACCGGTGCACTTGCTAATATGGCGGCTTCATTTGATACTTACAGTGTGCATATAGTAGTTATTAATTGACCTTGCATGTTAAACCTATTCCTAAATGCTCCTTCTTTAAGGCCTGACATAGATTTATTTATTTTCTTATTCGTTTTCTACTTTGGATAAGCTGTACTATAGAGATAAATTTACCTTGAGACTCATTGAATGTCTTGCTCATGTTCACAGGTGGCTGAGGGTCCAAGTCACTCTTTATTGACAACTGATAACGTGCAAAGTAAAGATCCTCAATTTGTAGCCTTTACCTCACAGAGGGAAGTATCAAAGGGCAATAACATGATTGTTAGGCGATCCAATCGACTTAGAAGCTTGGGGTTCTTCGGGAAAAGACAAGGGAAGGAACCTGTTCAGCATATCGATATTACGGACTCTGATGGAGATGATGAGATGCATGTTGAGCCAATCAGTCTTAAACCAATCAGGGGTGTGAGTAGCACAGATATTGAAGTTGATTTTCCGGTCCACACTGTAAGGATGTCTCTTGATTTGATGTTTTACTTATTGTATCTTGCTATGCCTGGAATTTTTCCTTAGTGCTCATACTCTATATATAACCTAGCAAAGATTTATTTATTTGCTTATTCATTTCCCTCAATGGACAAGCTGGATTATAGAAGTACATGATACTTCTGCCCCTTGAGTTGACTGATTGCAATGTCTCGATAATATTTAACAGGCTGATAGTCCAACAAACTCTGCATTCACTAACGCACAAAGTAAAGTTTCTCAAGCATTTTCTTCAAAGAGGAAAACATTAAAGGCCAATAACATGATTGTTAGACAACCTGGTCAGCGTGAAAGTTTAGGGTCATTTGGGAAAAGACAGGGGGAAGATCTTCATCACGTCGATCCTGCTGACTGTGATAGAGACACAGAGCTGCATGTAGAGCCAATTTGTCCTGAACCAATCATGAATGTGAGTAGCTCAGAAATGATAGTTGATCATTTGGTCCAGACTGTAAGTGTCTCTTGTGTTGTCATTTTACTTGCTTTTCTTCTTTAATCTTGCTATGCCTGAAGCTTGTAGCTTTAATTACTTAACAGAGATGCAAAAGGCCCTTTCCAAGTGAAGCTATGCCAACAAACCTCAACTACGAAATTCTGTATACTAACTCAGTGAAAAAGGTAGTCTGTTTGTCTCTATTCATTTTATGGTAAAATTTTCAAATCTTATCAGGATAATATTTATCGCTATCTAGATCGAGGCCTTGATGGAGGAAAACTATCAACAAGCCCAGAAATTACACTACATGTTTGGAAAAGTCAAGATAGTAAGTGATATTCCTTATACTGGATGTATTCTGATTTATTACCTTGTGGATGCTATTCTGTTCCTGGTATGAAATCACCATCTGCTCGCTAATGTCCTTAGCTATTCTTGGTGAAGTATATTACTGGAGTTGTGTGAAAGACGAATTTGAATGTATCCAATTTTTTTGGAGGAACTTGGAGAATAAACGTTTATCAAGAGCAGAACTGATAAGTGGCATCATAGATCCATTTTGATCTTTGAACATTTATTAACAGCTTTCTCAAGCTTGGTCTCATTGCCAACTTTGCTTTTGTGTTCTCTATTCCTCTATTGAACTGTCGTGGTCCCCAGATAGTGGCTAATGTTTTGAAGACACTGCATGGTCTTTCAAACCCTTTGTTACGTAGGTTGGTACTTCTACTGTACCAAAGATCAGCCTTATTGACTGGTGATCGGAAGGATGGCCATTACTATATTTGACTCTTCATTTTCCTTTCGTGGTATGACATATGATTTGACGATAATTGCAGATTTTATTTTTCAATTTGTCAAAACTTGGAATTATCCACCTAAAGACTGAATTCATATACATTAGTAGTTTTTACTGCTCTTTGTTACAATTTAACATGTATCATTGAGAGTCGTCACATTTCTTATACCAAGGTCAGGCTGTTAGAGTATTAGTTTATTCCGATGGACTGACATCTTGTTGCCATGCCTAATCGTACTCAAGACTTTACCTATCGTCGCAAATTGTTGGATAATTACTCAAAACTCCCAAGACATATGAGTGTAAAACTATTAAGGCCTAGTTTCACACTTGTATATTTGTAGATGAAGTCTGTTTCGAAATTCTCACTGTTGTACCAAGTTTCCTTGACATTCCCCACGTTTAATTGTTAAGCCTTTTTTCATTTGGCAAGATGTAACGACTAATAATCTTGTTTTGCAGTATGAGAATGTGTTTGCCAAGGATATGGTTGCTTTTTCAAATGGGTGGAGATCAACAGGTGCCGTAACGAACTTATCTGATGGAACAGTCGAACATCATCCAGAGGCTCCTGCACTAAACTCTGCCCATGCACCCAAACCGCCTCCTGTAAAGAGAAAGTACAGCGTTAAGAGGATGAAGAAAAACCAGTAGGAGATTTGTGTTTGTTATGACTAGTCGCCTTCAACAGATCCAAAGGCGTAAGCTATATATCTTTTGCTCTATATGGTTTTAGTAAAATGTTATGTCTGGTGAAACTTTCTTGTTTTTGCTCCATGTTTTCTCCTGAGTTCACCTGCAATCTTGGATGCATGTATGTAAGTATGCAAAAGCTAACTTCAAAGATTTCTGCTTTGTCCTCTTTCCAGAAAATGTTATTACTACTTCTATTTACTAGTTACACTGGAACCAGATGAAATTAAGTGATGTGTGCACACCCTTTTGTTTCCATTGATGATGTGTTCATCTTTTTTGCAAAATGGTGAAGCCTGCTAGATTAGTGCCCTTTCTATTTTAGGGGAGGAGACTCGTATTTTATGGGTTCGAACGAGACCCGTAGGTCTGGTCCAAACTTTGTATTTACTTTTCCCCAGCTTCTACATACTTACTAATAGAAAAACAACTTGCTGCATTATACATAAAGTTTCAATTAATTGAGGTATGGCTTCATTTCATTTGACATAAAACAAAAAAAAAATGAATATTTTGTATTATATTAAGGCCAACTTTCATATATAGCAAATGAAAAATTCATATTTGTATGCTATAGCAAAGTTTGCATAATCGCGCTCCATAGCAAACATAGAAACTGTATAATTCGCTATACATATACAGTTGAAGCAAATTGTATAAAACGAAGTGTATAAAACAAGAAAGAGAAAGACATTTGGACAGAGAACTACAAAGTGTATAAAACGAATTGTATTATTATAAGTATATAGAACGATTAGATACAATTTGAATTTGTATAAAATGAGAAAGAGATAAAAGACAAAAGAGATTTGACAAGGAATATACAATTGAATCGAATTGTATATAACGAGAAAGAGAGAAATTAGATATAATTTGAAAATTGTATAAAACGAGAAAGAGAGAAAGGCAAAAGAAACTGGGTAGGGGAGTATTTTTATTGTATAATTATAACTAGGATGAAAATATATGTACTTGCATGTGTCTATACAATTTCCTCACGCTTTATACAAACAGAAACACAATTTATACATTTCGTTTCTGTATAAGTGAGAAGGGCGAGGGTGACGAGCGAGATTTGGGAGAGTGGCGAGCGAGATCTGGAAGAGGGGAGAGAGGGGAACAAAAATATATGTATTTATATAATTTTCTCTGCTTTATACAATTAGAAATAATTTTTATACACTTGTGTTTGTATAAAAAGTGAGGAAGTGAGCGAGAGACTGGAGGAGAGTGGCGAGCGAGATATTTGGGAGAGAGGCGCCTGACAATTTTTTGCAAACGTTTGCTATGGAACACAATTAAATCAAACCCTAGCTACTCCATTTATTTTAGGTTATTAGTTTGCCATAATATACAATTTTTTCTTATATTAAAGAGAATTGGTATGTAGAGGTTTAACGACAAAAATTATTCAGTGTGTATTTACAAGAAAAAAATGGATAAGTAAAAATAATTATTTATTCTGAAAACAAAGACAACAATTCGTAGGGATGGGCATTCAGTATTTCGGTTCGGTTTCGGGTTTTTTTCCGGTTTTTTCGGTTTTCGTTTTTTGTAAATAGTGTACCGAATACCGAACCAAAATATTTCGGTTCGGTTCGGTTTTTGTTAATTCGGTTCAGTTTTTATTAATTCGGTTCGGTTTTTTAATGGGCCTGCTTAGTGGGCTTTTTAAAATTTTAAACTTTACAATTTTTTTAATTTTTTGTTTGATTTTTCAACTTAATGGGATAAAAAGTAAAAATAGACATTAAATCAAAGAAGTGCTTTACTAATTTACTACCAAATATCAATATATCAATGATTCAATATGTCATTAGGCATTAACACCACAAATTTTAAATTCACAATATCACTAAAACACACAATTTGAAATTCACAATGACACTAAAACAAAAGTTGCATTGTAGATTTGTAGTTAATGTCTTCACAAATACAACATAATAACAATCTAACAAGTAACAATAAAGTCTTTCATGAGCTCATAATAAACAATAATAAGCAACAAACAATGTATTTTAAACTTCTTGTCTTCTTCCATGAGATTACTTTCAATTCAAATGTCAACAATAACAAACAACAATAATGAGTTTCTTGACTTTCTTCCATGAGATCGCTTTCAACTTTCAAGTGTCACGTGCCAACAAAATTATTTCTTCATTGTCTTGACCCTTGGACCTTTTAAGATAAAATCAAATATT
>NC_028645.1:74424787-74425945 GCF_001406875.1 Solanum pennellii
CTACGAGAAGGAATATGAAACAAAGGCTGGACTTTACTCATAAACTTCTTAAAGCCTTCTTTTTCAACAAAACTAAAAGGTAGTTCATCCAAAATAATCATCTCAACTAAAGCTCTCCTACACACCTCTTGCTCAAATTTCCAAGTCTCTAAATTGTTATTTTGAATATTTAATAATTTTTGAATACCGGGTGCAACAATCGGAGGTTTATACACTTTACACCCATAAGTCAAATGTTGTTTTAGTCCACTTGTTCCATTTCTTGTTGTATTGGCAANGGTGCAGCGCCGCTGCTTCTGGCTGCTTGAGGGCGCGGCGCGGCTGCTGCTGCTTCTTCTTCTTCTGGCGGACGGCCGGGCGCCGGCGCTGCTGCAGTGCTGCTGCTTCTCGCGGCATGCTGCTTCTCTGGTGGACGGCGGCGCTGCTGCTTCTTCTGGCGGCGGCCGGCGCTGCTGAAGTGCTGATGCTTCTGGCTGGAGCCTGGAGTAGAAGAGGAAGGGGAGGAAGGAAGAGTAAGAAGAGCTGAAGAGGAGAGGAACTGAGGAAGATGAAAGGAGAAAAAAAATCTGTAGAAAGAGAGAGGAATAGCCTAATAGGAGTGATAGGGTTGCTTACTTTTTTTTTAAAAAATTATTTAATATTAATAATTATTAATTAATATAATATAATTTATAAATTATAGTATAATATTTCGGTTTAAACCGAAATATCAAAAACCAAAATAATACGTACCGAAAACCAAATTGAAATACCGAAAAATATAAAAAATTAAACCGAATACCGAACCAAAAACCGAAATACCGAAACCGAAATTCTAAAAAATTTCGGTTCGGTTCGGTGTTTCGATTTTCCGGTGTTTATGCCCACCCCTAACAATTCAATTCAGTATGGTTAACAAAAGTGAGTTGTGACTAGGAAAGACGATAGAGCTAGTCGAGTTGAATATGAATCGATAAAAAAATGAGTTAAATAAAAATGGGTAAGTTACTCGATTTAACTCATATTTTAGTAAAAATGAGTTACCAATGGATAATACGGATAACCATATTTACCCATATTATATTAGAGATCTTGTTAAAAGCTTAAAAAAAAATTTATCACTTCACTCGACCCCATCCCCCTACCAGCCCCCCTCCACACCACATCCAAAAAAAAAAA
>NC_028645.1:74426073-74434586 GCF_001406875.1 Solanum pennellii
CCCCCCCCCTCCACACTCCATAAAAAAAAATTAACAAATTTTTTTAAAAAGATTACCAATACACCCCCTTACCAACACCCCCCCACTCCTACCACCCCTATCCCAAAATTAAATGTAAATTTTTTTTAATAGATTTTTTTTTTTAAAAAAAAATTCTTACTTTTTAATCCTTTATCACTTTTTTTGTTTGCTTTTACTCATTTTATCCATTTAATTACACACTTTTAAATGAGTAATATAGGTATTACTTGTTTTTACCCATTTTGTCACCCCTAGTTGTGACTATTAGACCATCTCCAGTCTCACTCTATTTACTCTCTATTCTCTATATTTAGAGAGTAAAATAGAGATTGAGCTCTCCAACCACCCTCCAATTCACTCTTTATTCTCCATATATAGAGAGTTGAATAGTAGTTCTCCAAACACTCTCTATTTTGCTTTTTTAATATTTTATTATTATTTCTATTATTTGTAATTTACATATTATTTTTCATATATGACTGAATTAAATCTCTAAGATTTATGATTCCTTTTAAATGTAATATGATATTTTAAAAATATATATTATTTAATATATACTATTTTCATTCATAATTAATAATATTTTAATTTTTTTGTCAATTTAATATAATTTGATTTTATTATTAATTTTCACTATAGAGAATGCACAATTTTAAATGGTACAATCATTCAAAATATTCGTAATTCACGTTCTCAAAAGAAGAAATATTACACATTAAAATAATAATTGAGCTGAAAAGATGTTGAACGTACATTCAAAGGTTTGCAATCACATTTTTGCAATTATTCTAGGACAATCGCGTTTTTGGAAAAAGAAAGTTCTACATGATATAATTGCTACATGTAATATATTGCATAACATGATAATCGAGGATGAACATAATCTTAATGCACCAATTTAAGATATTGTAGAGGCTCCAACTGCAACGACAAAAATGGTGGTAGATAAAATTTTTTGATTTGAATATTTTTTTAGCTAGACATAATAAAAATTACGAAAAAAATGCTCATTTTGAACTCCAAAATGCGTTAATAGAGCATTTATGTGAGCAACATAATAATCTTGAAAGTTGGTATTTATGTAATTCTTGTATAATCATATTTCATTAATGATTTCTCTTTTATTTGAATGGTTCATTAATTTGTATATATATATTTTTTAATTTATGTTATTTAGAAATTTAGGATAAAATATAATTTTATATTAAAAAAGAATTTGACAAAAATAATAGTACATGAATATTTTATAAAAGTGATTATTTCGAAAAAGATGAAGGGATTTATATTATGAAATATGAAAATAAGAATGAAATAGAAATAATAATATAATATTAAGGAGAGAGAATTTTTTTTTAGAAGACTAAAATAGAAAATTGAGTTAAAGTTGGTTATTTAAAAAAATAGAAAACTTTAAAGGGAAAAGGGTATGATATACCCCTCAACTTTGTCATTTAGAGCTGATATACCCTTTGTTATGAAAGTGCCTCATATATACCCCTATTTGTAAACAAATGGCCCATATATACCCCTACTTGTAAACAAATGGCTCACATATACCCTTTTCCTCTAACGGAAATGAAAAAAATAATAATTTTAATCTAAATTATTATTATTTTTTTCTAAAAAATTATAATCCCATATGAGTAAATTTAATTCTCGTCGAACATATTTTTTTTTGACTTTTTTTGGTTTCAATGACTAATTTATAATTATTATTTTGATAATCAAATTTATTTATGTTTCACTAATATTCTTGTAAAACTTATTGTAGATGATCAAATTTTTTCTTCGAATATGAAATTAAATTACAATACACACACAAAAAAATAGTTTAATTTTTTATTCTTTAAACTAAGGAATGAAAGAAAAAAACAAAATAAGAATAAGAAATTCAAATAATTATAATAAAAGAAGTCAAAAAATAATTTATGTATGAAAAAAATTAAAATATACCTTGAACTTTGATAGAAGAATCATATATACCCCTAAATAATTTTTTTTAAAAAAAATAGAAGTAATAAATATAAATTTAAAACTAATTTTTTAACTTCCGTTAAATGAAGGGTATATGTGAGCCATTTTGTAACGGCAGGGGTATATGTGAGCCGTTTGTATAACGGTAAGAGCATATATGAGCCACTTTTATAACGAGGGGTATATCAGCTCCAAATGACAAAGTTGAGGGGTATATCAGACCCTTTTCCCAACTTTAAATTTAGAGAGTGAAATAGAATACAATGGAGAGTGAAATAGAATATAGGATTGAAGATGCCCTTAGTTAGCATAAACTTTTTTATTTTTGGATTGCTACTTAGTAAATGTTACACTTTTATCCTCGAACTCATCTAACATGCTAGCACCAATTTCTTAATTTTTGTGTTCCATCCATTCCAAAACCTAATTGCAAATTATTAAGGTTTATACAACTTCGTCTATTTCACATAATTGATTGAACTTTTTGCCTTCATTAGAAATTTCTCTTTTAGACAAATTATTTTTTCACTTTTTTCTTCAAATTATTATTTAATTTATCTTCATATCATCATATAGTAAAATATATATATGGCAAAGACTCCTAAAACACATTGGAATGAAAATTAGTGTTCCTAAATATATAGGAGGTTTAGGCCTCATTTGTTAACACTTAATGAAGCTCTAAATTTTAATCATTAAGATTCAGTCCAGTAAGTACGTTTGTTTTTTAGCTCTGAATCTTAATCATTCAGATTTCATTTGTTTCTTTTTTTTTAAAAAAAAACTCTTAATGGATCTTAATGAATAATATCTATAGCAGAGCCTTAATATTATTCAGATGTATTAAAAAAATAAACGTTCTTTTATTAAAAAAGTATCTCTTCTTCCTTGCTTCTCTACCAGGCAAGTTTCAAGTTTCTTTCTCTCACTTTCCAATCAAATATCATTTTTTTTCTTTTAGATAAGTACGTATTCATATTCTTTTACAAATCTTTTTAATGTATACAATATTCTTGAGTGAATTGACATTTATAAATGACTCTTCTTGTTACAATTAGTTTATTTTGTAAACTTATTTGAAAGAACTTATCATTGTTTCTTGAAAAAAAATTGTTGAAGAAAACAAATATATCATTTTTTTGATTTTCTAGGCGATGTTCATAGTCTTATTCTTGAAATAATTTTTTGAAAGAAGTTGTCATGAGTTTGGATTATTATTATTTTTACTGATATAGTGTTTAATTCCTATTTTTATTAAAAAAAACAAAGAATTATTCACCTTCATATTGAAAACAAACAATCTTAATGATTCAGTGTTTAGACTTAGAAATCACATTTCAATATTCAGATTTGTATTCAGAATCTAACAACTTAATCATAATGCATATCTTAATGTTTAGATGTATATTCAGATTTACACGTCTGAATCTTAATGAAATAAAACAAATGAGGTGTTAGGTTTTTTTAAAAGAAAAAAACTTTCCTCTTATAAAATATTATGAAAATCAATAAGTTTTTTTTTATTACTTTTCTTTCAAAATATTATGAAAATTAATAAGTTCTTTTTATTACTTTTCATTCGACAGTTTGGTGTGGCATTATAGCCCTTTCAATTCTATATAGGTTCATACATGAGATAGGGCTGTGTATCGGTCTGTTCAGTTTAATTTTAAAATTTATTGGTTTTACTTATTGGTTATTGGTTTGTAATTATGCTAGACCGTTATGAAATTGTTAAGATATTGATTTATCGGTTAGTGATCATTATCGATTTGATTAAGTTATCAGGTTAACCATTAATTGTTCACATAATTTTCATTGAGAATTACTAATGGACTAATCACTAATTATGGTCTGGTGGACCCTTATACTTGTATCAGTTTGTATTCTGAATCCTTCTATTTATCTATTTGTCATTTGGAACCTTAGACTCAATAAAGCACAATATATTCGACCCTTCTGACCATTGACCATACTTATGTGGCTTTAAGATGGCTGAGTTGGCGAAAGTGTGTGATTTCACACTCCTTAAGGCGAGTGAATGACATTTTTGGGTTAAAAAAATTAAAATTATATAATAAATAAATTTTAAAAAAATAATTAATTAAAAATTCCTTCTTCTTCACCAAATATCCCATCCTTTTCACCATTTTCATCCAAAATCTATGGAAAAGCCATCCCCACTGTCGTCGCCTTTTTGCCGGCGAAATCGATAAACTCTCTCTTTCACCTATCTACATCAACACCGCACACCATCACCATTTTCCTTTCCTCCTCCAACTTTCACAAAATCAACAACCTAAGTCACCCCACCACCAAATCTGACCGAAAAACCTCTTCACCGCCATCACTTCGCACCCTCACCATCTCGTTCTTCTCTACATTGATCGGTGCCGACTCTCTCTCCCAGACTCCACTGTGAAATAGTGGTCTCTGGCGATTGCGATTTAGTGCTCCGATGAATACCACCAATGCCGCTTTCTCTCGGCAGTAAATCAATGGCCTCAAGTTATACCTAAGATTTGGTAAGTTGATGTTAATAGATTCTGAAGAAGGAAAGAAAAAGGTTGTGTTTGGGATGAAAATGACTGAAAATGATTATGAAGAAGGGGGAAAAAATGAAATTTCTCCATGGATTTTGGCAGTGAATTGGGAAATTGGATGTATGGAGGTTTCATCTTTTTCCATTATAGCTCACCAAGATCTTCATCACTTTTTCTATCATTAAACAAACATATCAATAGATCAAACAAAACACATAAAAACATATGAAATGCAAAACATGAAATTGGAGTAATGAAGTTGAAGAAAAAGTTGAATAGAAAATGATGAATTAATACTCTAAAAAATAAATTAAGATTTATCATTTTATTTTTTATTAAATAATTTCGATTAATAGTTTTTAAAAATAGTTATGAAATAATTATGACATGACATAATATATCTGACGTGGATATGACATGTCATTTATGTGAAGGAGAGTGAGCTACACACATGGTCAGAGGGGTTTAAAAATCTCATTTTGGTTAGGTTCAGGGGTCCAGATGACGAAAGGCTAAGTAGGAGTATCCAAAATACAAACTGATACAAGTACGAGGGTCCACCAAACCATTCCGCCTTAACAATATGTAGTAGTCAGTAATCATTGATGAAGTTTTCCTGTTAATCTATTATTACCTAAAACACTTAGTAAAACTTCATATTAACCTGGACAAAGATATCAATATTCCCAAACTGGCAAACTCAAAAGGATTCCTCGTGACAACCAAGCTAATTTCAATATGAACTATAAAGAGAAATCATTAAAGTACTACTAACGAAAACTATTAATGATCATGAGACCACTACTAATTAAAAAAAATTCATTGCAGATTGGAGTATTGCAGTATTGTAGGCATATCTCATTGACTCACTCACTATAATAAGAAGATAAAAACAAAGACTTAAAGTAAGGAAATCAATCAGTGATGTCGCAGCTTTGAAATATTATTGTGAAATTTGAGTGTTAACTATAAAGTCACTGTAAAGAGTCTGAAGACTGAAGTGTAAACCTTAAAGGCTAAGTGCTTAAGGCCCTAAGTAATATAAATCTAATTAATTAAACTTTTTATCAGGTTATCAGGACACTTGATTAGAAATATGATCAAATCGAGACCCTAATTGATAAGCCGTTAAAAGTTTATAGTAAATCGAGACCTGAACCATTAAGTCATTAACCTGAATTATTGATCCAGTAACTGAATTATCAATTTGGATTATCGATTTTGATTCAATTTTAATCAGCCCTAACGTGAGACACTTGAAATATTATGAATATAGTTAAATAATAATTTAAGTAAAATAATTTATACATGTAAAATGCATACATTGAAATGATTGACATTTAATTATCATTTTATTTGGGTTATACATCTTAAATATTTACTTATTTGTAAGACAAAACTTCTAAATTTAATTTTTGAAATTGACTAAAATTTAGTTTATTGAATCTTTCCTTATTTAAATTAAGTTCTAATACTTTAATACTTTAAAATCAATTACAATTTTAAGAATTTAAGAAAAAATTTAGCCGCACCGAATGTACATCAAATTAATGTAAGTAAAATTAACATTCCACACACATTTAGGAGGATAAATATCAAGTTGTAATCATACTCTTCAAAAATAAACTACTTATAGCATATTATTATCATCTTATAGCACATCAATTAATAATATAGTAATTAAAAAAAATAAAAATAAACTATTTATAGCATATTATTATCAAATTATAGCATATCAACTAATAATATATTAATAAAAAAATTTATTTTATTGTTTAACTAGTAATTATTTTGTTTAAATAATTAGTTTCATTTATTCACTTACCTTTTATCAACAAAAACTTTTAAATTATTACTGATTAATCAATTACCTTTTAAAGTTTTTATATATAAATAATAAATTATTAAATATTAATCAATTACCTTTTAATGTTTTTAATATAAATAATAAATTATTATTTATTAAATATTAATTAAACTTCATATTATATATTTACCTTTTTAAAAAAAATCTAAAAATTAGAGATTTGATTTTAATTAATTCCATATTATATGGTTACCCAATAACTACCCACCCACATATCAACCAATACTCTTTTATCTTCCCCCAATACACTCAACCTCTCCCCTATTTACACCCTTCTCTTTCTACCATATTAATTTTGCAATTCTTTTTTCACGTTTCTCTCTCTATTAATCAATTAAAGGCAGCACACGTCTCTCTCTATTAATTAATTAAATACAGCACACCTAATTTCTCTGTCATATTAAATCTGAGCATATATATTCGCACGCTTAATGTCATCTTCAAGTACAATCCCTTTCAAGCTTTAAACTTATTTCCCAAAATCAGATTAAGCTTAAAATCCTTATTCAACTACATCTCTATCAATCTTCCACAAAATTAAGTTTTTTATTTTTTGACATCGAATTCGCAATATTGCATGATTTTCGGAAAAAATCGTGTTGTATAGATTTTTAATATAAATAATAAATTATTATTTATTAAATATTAATTAAACTTCATATTATATAGTTATCTTTTATAAAACAAAATCTAAAAATTAGGGATTTGATTTTAATTAATTTCATATTATATGGTTATCCAATAACTACCCACCCCCATATCAACCAATACTCTTTTATCTTCCCCCAATACACTCAACCTCTCCCCTATTTACACTCTTCTCTTTCTACCATATTAATTTTGCACGCTCTTTTTCACGTTTCTCTCTCTATTAATTAAAAACAGCACACGTTTCTCTCTCTATTAATTAATTAAGGACAGCACGCCTAATTTCTCTGTCATATTAAATCTGAGCATACATATTCGCACGCTTAATGTCATCTTCAAGTACAAACCTTTCAAGCTTTAAACTTATTTTCCAAAATCAGATTAAGCTTAAAATCCTTATTCAACTACATCTCTATCAATCTTCCACAAGTTTTTTATTTTTCGACCATCAAATTCGCAATATTGCATGATTTTCAGAAAAAGTCGTGTTGTATAGATCATCAAACATGTTTATTTTCTTAAAGTTTTTATTTTTTCTCTGATTCTTTTGTCAAATTATTTAATTTTTATATGTTGTTGCTTGATTTTAGGAGAATTTTACGTTGTATATATAATGCAGATTTCTTCAAGTTTTATATTTGTTTATGTCAAATTCTTTAATATTTATTTATCTATAAATATTTAGGATCTAAGTTGTTGAATACAATGTCTAAACCAAATACCCTATGGAGATTCACAAGAGGTACAAACTATACCGGTAACTTCATGGTTGAAATACCATCTTTTGATCTAAGTATAACTCAAATTCAATCGCAAATCTCAGGCTATACAACTGCGATGGAATTAGAGAAGAAGTCGAATGATGAACTAGTAAGGTCTAGTCCTTCTAAAAGGAAAATAGTGTCAACGGTGAAAGTCATCGAAAAAAAATGTTACAAGAGGAGGAAAGTAAAAAGTTATGTCCCGGACATGATTGGAGAACCAGTTGTTAATGAAGAACAAGACGAAGTGAGTGAAGAATCACATAGTTCATCAATTTCTTTTTCTTCTTCGTCTTCTTGGTGTGTGAAACCAAGAGATGATTTTGACTTGTCACAAAAATCCAGCAGTAGAGATCTTGTAACATTCATGTCTGCATGTTGTACTGTAACGACCTGTTTAGTCGTTTTGAGCAGCAGATTTATTTCTGGAAAAACTGGCTAAGATTACGGACATCACGACGGACCGTCATAGGCACGACGGCCCGTCACAGATGTCTCGTTTCAGCATACTTAGAAATTCTGAAATTGGGTACTGAAAATCGACTCTCTGTAATCGGTGACGGACCTGCAGGACGTGCCGTCACATCCACGACGAGCCGTCGTAAGCTCCCGTTGCAAAACACTTCAACTCTTGAGAAATTGGTACGGGAAACGAGTCTCTGACCGTCAGGACGGAGGTGCAGGACGGACCGTCACAGG
>NC_028645.1:74442123-74447273 GCF_001406875.1 Solanum pennellii
AGTCTTGATGCCTTGAACTTCCGGCATGGACTAGCTTTTTAGTTATTTTTGTTCTTAGACATTCTTAGTTTAGTAATTTGAGATAGATGTTCTTGTGATGATGACTTCCAGATTTTGGGGAATTAATAGATGTTGATTTGTTTTATTTAATGAGTTTAAGTCTTCCGCATTATTTTCTGTTGATATATGTTAAAATGATAAGGGTTAGATTGGTTGGTTCGCTCACATAGGAGGGAAATTGTGGGTGCCAATCGCGGCCCCGGTTTTGGGTCGTGACATGTACAAAATATATTTAACTATATATGTCATAATATATTAACTGTTGTATTTAATGGTAGTATGCTTAAATGAATATTTGCACTTTATTAAATGTGTATGATTTTTGTATAAATTTCGATTGCAATATGCAAAAATATATGAACATGGTATGAAAAATGTATAAACATTGTATAAATTATGAATGTCATATTGAACTTTGATATATGTAACAGAAACAAATGGTATATATATGAACATTGTCTGAATACTATATAAACATTTTATGAATGACAATAAAGTTCAATGTATATAATGTATAAACATTGTATGAATTATGAATCCCATATTGAACTTGGATATATGTTACAGAAACAAATGGTACATATATGAACATTGTATAAATATTATATGAACATTTTATGAATGGCAGTATAGTTCAATGTATATTTATAATGTATAAACATTGTATGAATTATGAATGTTATATAGAACTTTGACATATGTAACAGAAACAAATGATATATATATGATAATTTTTTACGAAACCAAACTTTATAAATGTCAATGATAACAACTGCACTCAATAAAACAAAACGTGTTTCTAACATTCAAAACAACACAATAACAAATGTAACATTACGAAATCATTTTTTTTGCATAGGATAATTTGAACATGTCTTTCTATTGTGTCCAACTTGACGGCATCTCTGCAAGTCATTTTTGTCCTTTTGAATTTCACGTCAGCAAACCCCTTCCATTTTTCAAGTTTTGGTCTACGCGCTGTACAAAATTAATACAAAACATATATTCTAATTTCATTAGAAACATATACTGTAATTTTAAAAAAAATAAATGGACTTTCATACACAAATGATACACTTTTCGTATAATCTTTATACACTATTAAAAAAAATTCAGACTTCAACGTTACACAAATTTATAATCAGTTCATATAATTCATACACACTTCATACACAGTTAATATATCATTCACTGTCCTATACAATACTCCAATTAAACAAACACAATACATTTTCAATACAAAATTAATATAAAAACATATATTATAATTTAAATAGAAACATATATTGTACGCCAAAATTTATCAGGTTACTTAAAAAAGAAGAAGTGAAATATGCAGCTATGAAAATATTCTTGAATTTTTAGAAAAAATGACTTTTATGTTGAAAGCAATGTGAAAATAATCGTGAAATTTTGGAAAGAAGATTACTTGTAACGTTGATCCAAATATGTTTGAAAATGACAATCTGAAAGTATTCTGAAAATTCGAAAATATTTGTTATTATCTGGTTTAGTTTCTTAAGGAATTAATTCAAAAAATAATATTATTTTAACTAACTAGAGATATTTAAGGCAATGATGATAATTTGAAAATGTTTAATATCCCTAAAAACGTGTTAATCATATATTTAACTTTAATTAAACTCTCTAAAAAGTGCAAATATTCATATTAAAAAATGTGCTGCATTAACTGTAGCAATAAAGAAACAAAAGTTTCATAATTTGTGTTGTCAGTGTGTTAATTATTAACATTAATTATCCATTATTACTTTATCCCCTTAATTTTTAATTAATTGTTAATAACAGCTCTTTTTAATAAATTATAATTAACAATATAATTATTAATAAAATGCTATAGAGTGAGATATTAAATGCTACACAATGAAATTGAAACTCTAATGCCATAACTTGATAATATTACTGTATAAAATGCTATATACAAAATTTACACTTTCATTGTTACATGATTTAATAAAGTAAAATGAACTATAAATTTAAACACATGACATACATGTATTGATTTGGTGTAAACACCGGTGCAAATAAGTTTTACCCATTTATAGAGTATTATTTTCTTAACTAATATTGAATAAGAAATTTAATGCCTTTATTTTCTTTTTGAGGGATCTATTGTATATTAATTAATTGATCATCAAGAAGTTGAAATCCTTCTATATAGAGGTAAAACATGTGTTTTGAACAAGGGGGAGTTCTCTTCTCAATAGATATAAATTTGTATTTTGAACGGTACGGATTTTTTTTATAAATATAAATTATGTATTTTGAATAGGACAGAATAAAAAGATATGCTTTAGCATATATATTCATACATGGAATTAGATTTAAAGCCTATATTTTGAACAACAAAAGAAATAGAAAATTATGTTTGCTTTTTCATTATTTTTATCATGATTCTTTATGTGACTTTCTCTTGCTAATCCGTTAAGAGATATGTAAAATTCTTTTTTCGATTTTAGAGATAATTATGCTTATTGTGCTTCAACAAAAAAATCACAACACTTAAGTTTGATCAAGAAAAAGAGATGTGGAAGAATTACAAGAACAATTGTTCTAATAAAATATGTTGATATTTGTCCAAAAATCTTACTGGTAGATAATAAGTTTTAACAAATTTAATTCAAAGTTTTATACTTTGGTGGATTTAGTCATTTAACTATTCAAAAACTTATCAATTTTCAAGTATTCAACACTTATTTGCTTTGGTCCCTCAAATATATACTTACCAATTTTAGTCTTTTAAGTATTACAAAATTTACTAGGTTTAGTCTTTGTCCATTTTTTTTATCATAAAAATAGTTCAGGAAAAAGAGTCTGAAAAATATTTTAACTTTGGCCGAAGTTATTGTTACAATACCAAACTTTATGGAGGACCTTTTACCCCTTGCACTATTTAATAGTGTATTTTAAGGCTACATATGTGCTCAAGTGGATACATTACTATTTATAATGATACAATATTTATGATGTCCACGTGAGCACATATATACCTTTAAAATACACTATTAATCCTTTCCAAAGTTCGATATTGTTACACAATTTCGATCAAAGTTGAGATATATTTCAGACTTTTTTCCCAATAGTTTAGGTTTATATTAACGAAACTCTTCGTGAAATTAAATCTTTAACCCATTTTTTAAGTTGTTTCTCTATCCCCGCAACTTCTCTTTTTCAAATTACTATAATGAAAAAAGCAATAACCTCAACAATTCGAATTAAAATTAATAAGAAAAGAAGATATGAGTCCAAATTTTATTCAATGAAGGATAAATGAAGCATATAATTATTGCTAATGGCTTGAGTATGTTGTGTTACGTTCTTTGACGATAAACGATTCATAATCAGCACAAATATTTTTAATTTATTTTTCATACAAAAAAATTGATGTTATTACTTAAATTTCTCTACATAATATAATAAACTAATAAAATCAATCTTTTTTTCTAAAAAACTAATATAAATTTTAACTTTTGAAAAATTAAGCGAATTCCCTTTAATAAAGCCGTAGAGTGCAATTTTTGAATTCATCGAGTAAAATTTTTTTTATAATAAAGTTTAGCATATTCAAGTCGTTAGTAGCAATAATATGCTTCACTTATAATTAGTTCAATACAATTATGATTTATACTTTCTTTTTTCCTGAATTTTATTTTGAATAATTGAGGTTAAGGTTTTTCATATAAAAATAATTTGAAGTAAAAATAGCGATGAACTAGAAACAACTAAAGAAATGGCTAAATGATTAATTTCGCGAGGTATATATTCTGTTAATATAAATTTAAGTTATTTCTATAAGAATGGATAGAGACCAAATCTGAAAAGTTTTTAAATACTTGAGGACTAAAATTTATAAATGTATAGTTAAGGAACTTAAACCGATAAATATATAGTTAAGAGACCAAATCTATAAATGTATAGTTAAGGAACTTAAAACGATAAATATATAGTTAAGAGACCAAATCTATAAGATTTTGAATAGTTGAAGGACTAAATCCGACAACAATATAGTTAAGAGACTATTTTAGACCTACTCCTATAGTTAAGGAACTATTTATGTCATTTTCTCTATAAAAAAGGTTCAAATGGGTATCTTTGTCATTTGTCTATTTTATTAAGTAAAATTATCTCGAAATTATTAAACCATTTAAGAAAAGGATAACTTATCTTGTTACTAATTTTTAATCTCAAAATAAATTATTCCAAACTTACCAACCAAACATTTATTTATCATTGTCATGTAATTTCAAAATTATTTGATATTATCGAACACACCAAACAACCCCTAAAAGTTGAAAAAACAAATCTCACAAAATTACGATGGATTTGCAAGTGAAATGCAGAAAAATACACGACTAAACATAATTTCATCGTGTTTAGCATGTCTAAGACCACAAGATTAAAGGATAGTTTTGTACATTTTCACATAACTTTGATTTAAGATCACAAGATTCAAAATTCTTTTTTATTTTCTTAAACCTCGTCTCTAGTCAAATAAGATCATTCTTTTTTAAACGAAGAAAATATTAGTTTAAATATTAAATTTATTTTAATTTTTTCTTAAATTATTGTATCACATTGTTTAAATTCACTATTAGATAATACTTTTAAAAAAATCACTTTGTGTACCGATTGATTTGGTGTGATCACGCCAATGCTTCAATATTTTTATTTTTCATTTTGTCTTTATTAATAACTTAATAAATTTATTTTATTTTTTATCTTATTTTTTTTATAACAATTCTACCTTATACACTATTTTTTCTTATAAGTCTGTAATTCAAATTTATTGATATGTGACATTATGAGTGTGTTTTAGTATGGATGAAAATGTTTTCCTAGAAAATTTTTTCTTGGAAAACAAGTAGATGTTGGATTTATTTTTTCCTGTTTGATTGGTGACTAGAAAATATTTTTCGGAAATGATTTTTAATGTTTGATTATGAATGAAAAATGTTTTTGTTTTATTTTTACCAGAATAAAAAATAATTTATGAAATTGAAAATATTTTTTTTAAAATAAAATTATTATTTTTTTGGAGTGGTGGTGGTGGTGGGGTGGGGTGGGGTGGTGGT
>NC_028645.1:74447899-74467560 GCF_001406875.1 Solanum pennellii
TGGGTGGTGGTGGACGGGTTGGGGGGGTCAGGGATCGGGTGAAAAAATAAAATTTTGAAATTGAAAATATTTTTTAAAAATCAATGTTTTTCCTTCAAAAAAAAATGTAATTTGAAGTTGGAGTAGAGTTTTGGAAAATATTTTCCTTAATTTATGAAGGAAAGTCATTTTCCTTAATTTTGAAGAAAATAAATTGATTTGCAAAATATTTTCCAAAACTTTCGTTTCAACTAAATACATTTATATAACGATACTAAAGATATAATCTATCAGAATATTTGTATCCATTAAAACAATAACAACACAATACGCATATGATAGAAATAATAGGTAACGATCATCCTTAAGAAAACATAGCGCCCATATCAACTGATCACTTATCTCCATAGCATCAATAAATTTTCTGGCTCTTGTAAAATCAA
Organism: Solanum pennellii; assembly: GCF_001406875.1. Classification (NCBI taxonomy): domain Eukaryota; kingdom Viridiplantae; phylum Streptophyta; class Magnoliopsida; order Solanales; family Solanaceae; genus Solanum; species Solanum pennellii. Next base: position 74,448,322 of record NC_028645.1, read on the forward strand.
CCCGAAAATTTCCATCAACTCTCTATCAATGGCTACTCTTGTTTCTTCATCCTCTCTTCTACATTCATCTTTCAATTCTTCTTCAACTCCATCAATCTCCCCTGTTTCCCGAATTTCACTTAAATTCCCTTCTTCTTCGCTCTCTTCGTCTCTCTCAATTTCCCCATCTTTCGTTGCATTTTCTCTGAATTCAAGGCGGGTTTCCCCTAATTCATACTCCAGTACTAGTGTTGTTCAGGCGAGTGGTGCAGTTGAGAAGAAGAAGGTGCTTATTGTTAATACAAATAGCGGTGGTCATGCAGTTATTGGGTTCTATTTTGCTAAAGAGCTTTTGGGATCTGGTCATGATGTTACTGTTCTTACGGTTGGAGAAGAGAGCTCTGATAAAATGAAGAAAACCCCTTTTACCAGATTCTCAGTTAAGATTATTATCCATTCTATTGTTAGTTGTTACTATCCAAAAAGTGAAAATGCATTTTTTGTTATTTTTTAAAATTTTTATGATTAAACATATTTTTTCGAAGTTTAACTTTTGAAGAAAAAAAATTACCAAAAAAGAATAGAATGCAATATAAAATAAAGTATATTGGTGCTAGTAGATACGTTAGTTTGATAAAGAGAATACAATATCAAAATTCAAAAATTTGAGTTCTTGAAAATTGTGTTGTGGAGAATATTGAACAACCTGAAATAGGAACTATCATATAAATTGGGACGGAGGGATTAATTTGATAATTTCTGTGTTTGTTTAAAATCTGGCTTAATTGTTTACATTTTATTGGCTAATTTCAGGAAATTACTGGTGCTGGTGGTCGAACAGTATGGGGTAATCCTGCAGATGTTGGGAAGATTTTAGAGGGTGAAGTATTTGATGCTGTTTTGGACAACAATGGTAAAGACTTGGATTCTGTAAGGTTTGTTTTTTTCCTTCCTCATAATACTTAATCATAGTTTTAGTTAACGTTCGAGTAGTGTATGATGCTTTTGGATTCAAATGCTCAGATTAGACGTTGTTGATCACATAGTATTTTCTTGTTTATGTAGTGATACACTAAAGTATTAGAAATGTAGGATGATGACTGACTTAGTTAGGTGGAATGTATACAAAACCTTATCCTGTCCCGTGGAGGTAGTATAGAGGTGGTTTCTAAAAGACCCTCTTCTCAAAGTAATGGAAAAGAAAATACGGCAGTAAAGAAAACATGACAACTAATAAGGAAAACAGTACATAGCATTCAAAGAAAAGAACATGAGAGTATCAATATGTGAGGATTGGGGAACTTACAATTTGCAGAAGTTGAAGAACTTAACTTCGCGCTCCCAAAGCAGTGAACTTAGCACTTTTCACTCTCTGCATAAGAACCATCAGTTACACATGTAATGGTGATTAAAGCTTCAGATACAGCAACTTAAAGATGCATAGTTAATCAAAGTTTCTAATATCATCGTTTCTACTTCAGTCCTGTAGCTGACTGGGCCAAGAGTTCTGGTGTCAAGCAATTTTTGTTTATCAGCAGCGCTGGAATCTACAAGCCCACAGATGAACCTCCTCATGTTGAAGGGGTACGATTAATGTTTTGCTTCCACCTATACAACAAGAATTTGCTTTGTCAAGTTAACTTGCGACCTTACAGGATGCTGTGAAAGCTGATGCTGGTCATGTATTAGTCGAGAAATACATATCTGAGATATTTGGTAGTTGGGCAAGTTTCCGTCCTCAGTACATGATTGGCTCTGGCAATAACAAGGATTGTGAGGAATGGTTCTTTGATCGTAAGTAAAACAAGCTTTGCATATATAAGCACTTCTAGTTTTTCTGCAAGGAATAATGTACGGCATTAACAAGACCTGTGTCTCATCTTTTTATCGTATCATACAGGTATTGTTCGTGGACGACCAGTTCTAATTCCTGGCTCTGGAATGCAGCTAACCAACATATCTCATGTCAGGGACTTATCATCCATGCTTACTCTGGCTGTCCAGAATCCAGCTGCTGCTAGTGGCCGCATCTTCAACTGTGTTAGTGACCGTGCTGTGACATTGGATGGAATGGCAAGATTATGCGCTAAAGCTGCAGGAAGCTCTGTTGAAATTGTGCATTATGACCCCAAGGCAGTAGGAGTTGATGCTAAAAAAGCTTTTCCTTTCCGCAACATGGTATGTATCCATATTTTCATAATTTATTTTCTGGGATACACCACTCAACTTTGCAATTTAGAATTGATATACCCTCGTGGCTCACCCCTTATCATACGAGCCATTTGTGTTTTTGTAACAAGGGGTATATCACGCTCTTTTCCCTTATTTATTGATAGACATATCCATGTTAGGAACATCTTGTTCTCTCTATTGAGATCAGTTCTTTATTACCACGGTGTGTTTCTTTGCAGCACTTCTATGCTGAGCCTAGAGCTGCCAATGAGATTCTGGGATGGAGTGCTACAACTAACTTACCGGAAGACTTGAAGGAGCGATATGAGGAGTACGTGAAAATTGGCAGAGACAAGAAAGAAATGAAGTTTGAACTAGACGATAAGATACTAGAATCTCTAAAAGTACCAGTTGCTGCTTGATAGCCTCATCCCACCATTTTTTTCCTACATTCTTCAACTTTTCAAATTTGTGCTACTTATAGAGGAATGAGCATGCCTGTCCATCTTCAGACAAATCATCCAAATGTTGTAAGAAATTGGTCAAATTCAACAACTGAGGAATGTGATTATATTACTCATCCATAATGCATCAGATCATGGCTGCAGCTGCATGAGATACTTGATCGAGGAAAAAAGGACTGTTTAAGATGTGTTGCAGGAAAATATTCTCCAATAACTCAAAGTATTGTAATAATACAAGTAACACATGAAATCGATAAAATTATAAGAGAAATATCAAAGAACGATTCTCAGCCTCCATACACACACAGGTTGGACCGAAGAAGTGTTTAAACCTGACACTTTTGGCAGGAAATGGGAATGAAATCTAACCTACACAATGATAAGAGTTATAAGCTAAACTAGCTTATAGCAAGAATTTAGACTTGGCTTATTCTTCCTGCTTGATATCAAGATCCTTGAGTCTGGTCTCCAAATCATTCTCATTATCGCCTCCTTCATCAGCCTCTTCGTCATAATCTTCTCCTTCAGGATCATTGTCATCCAAAGGACCAAGCACATGAAGTGAATTCTTAAAAATATCTTTAACCTCATCAATTCCTTCATCAGATATGAAGTTGCCATTGATGTTCAGGACCTTAAACCCAGGTTTGTTTACTACAGCTTGTGCCAAGCACCTGGCACCAGCTCTTCTTATTGCATTGGTACTCATATCCACTTCAGTTAATTGACCGTGACCATCTTCCAATGCCTTTGCAATTAATATAGCACCCTCATCTTTCAATTCATTCTCTCCCAACTTCAACGTGGTAAGAAATTGTTTTGCAGCAATACAGGCTGCCAGAGCAGGAGCAGCTTCAGCTGTGATGTCATTTCCATCCATCTCCAAAACCTCAAGGGATGGAGCAGATTCCTTGAGGACATTAGCAAGAGCTATGGACCCCTCATCCTCCAAATTCAGATAACTTAAGTAAATTTCAGTTAAGCCGGAAAAGATTGATAGTACTTTGCTTAAGGCAATTCCAGCTTCCACACCAAACATGTTGTCACGCAAATCAACCTTCTTTAAATTCCTACATTCTCCAAGTGCTTGTGAAAGAGCAACCCCACCTTCAGATCCTACCCTTGTAGATGAGCACCGGAAATCCTCCAATGCAGGAGAATGCTTCACAAGTTTAGAAATAGAAAAAGCACCCTCATCCCCTGTCATGTTATTGTGAAAATGAAGGATACGAAGTTTATCAGTTGAAGGGATTAGCTCGCAAACTGCCTCTGCTGCTTCCTCTGAAATGCCGTCATTCATTAAATAGAGTTCTTCCAAGTTCTTTTGTGACTTTAAAAGTGCCCCAAATGCCCTTATTCCTTTTTCACCTAGAGCATTGTTAGAAAGATCGAGATACCTCAGGTCACAGGCGTTCAAAGCAGAAGAAAAGATTTCCATGACTTCCAGGGCTTCTTCCTCTGGTCTACCTGCTACAAAGTCTGAAAGGTCAACTTCTGTCAATTGATCTTTAAGAGAAGACAAAATCGGTCCTGCAATTTTAGCAGCATCCACGCCAAAGCTTCTATTGCTGAAACATATCCTTTTATAATTATTCCCTGGTTCACTTAATGGTTTCAACAACTCAGACGCCTCTTCTGCGCTTATGAAATCCCGTCTACCTTTGGATATATCAAAAATAGTAGTTTCATTAGATGCTTTAACCTTCCCAGATACAATACCTTCTGCAGATTCCTTTGTCTGAGGGCCTCTTTTAATAACTTCTAACATGAGCTTACTAGATTCCTTAGCATAAAGTTGCACAGCAGAACTTCCATCGCCATCAGGCTCCTTGTCAAAATGTTGATTGGCAGAATCAAAAGCCAGAGCTTCTATTTGTTTGGCATCCTCTTCAGCTTCTTCTTTACTCAAAAGACCATATTTCCTGGATAGGATGGATGGAGTAATAAGATTCTTGGTCATTCTCTCCACAAGCATTAGCCTGGTACTCGAACTTGGGGGCCACAGCTTCATAGAGAATCCTGCAGAATCCATCTTCAATAGCCTGGAAAAGAAGTTGCAATCAGAAGATCATTTCATACAACAAAGGAAGTGTAAGGAGATGCTCAACCATATATTCTGTTTAAAATTTTGCAAAAATTATTCAAGGACACTCTAATAAACTTTTGAGTTTTTGCAGCACTAATACAGAACATAACGGCTTCCAAGTACAAGGAAAACAATAACAAATGTGCTTGGAACTGCTAAGTTGTTCGGACTCCACTTCCGGTATTGCATCCATGTCGACACGACATGGGGTGTGGATCCTTAATGGATTTGGTCAACCAATTTTGAATAATTTGACCAAAACTGACTGAGAAATTCAGTACAGATACCTGTGATTTCTGTAATCAAAACAAAAACTAGGATGAAATTGAAGAAAATGAAATAGCTTGTAAATAGAAATTTCTATGTCAGTCCTTTTTTCTTTTATTTCCTTTCCTTTTGGGATTCTCCTCTTGATTAGTATTTTCTCCACGGAATACCTTGACGTTTTCAACATAATGTCTCATAAAGGATCCGACATTTAGATATTTAAATTATTTTAGCTGAATCCTTGCACCGGTATACATATCCCTGGATCGTAAAATTTTGATCATAAAGGATCCGACATCTAGATCAACACCCCCGTATCAGACATCGCACCCGAGTCTGAGCAACTTACGGTACATATGTATGTTTTCAGCATGTCAGTGACTGAGCTCAAAAGATAAGCACTTCAACAATTGTCGATGTGCTTTTATTTATTTTTCCAATTAGTGAGCATTTTCTTTCCAAAAGAAGCACAACAAATTGTTCCACTAACACTATGGTGTGGTTGCCAAGAAAGGGGAAAGTGCCAGATAGTTAACTTTCTTGCATTTATGGAAGTTGTCTGAAAAATGGTAAAATCTTCCTCTATGTTAAATCCTCCAAAATGTGTAGGAAACTTAAAGGAAAATGAATCCTTCTACAGGCACATGCAAGAAAATGATTATCCAATAACTTTGCTAACATCTAAATAAGTGCAAAGATTATGCCAAAGCACCTGCGTGATCAGAATAAGATCAAATCAAATATGTCATTACTACAATCACAAATAATTTTATTCCAACCCACTTCAATAAATGATGACACCTTGACAAGATATACCTAGAGGCAGTGGCGGATCAAGATCTGAAGTTAGTAGGTGCTTCACTTTTTTTAACATTGAATTTTACTGTTCATTTATAATAAGTGCAAAAACTATTTAAACACAATAGTGAAAAACATTAACGCAAAAGTCATGTTTAATATTACTATCGGGAAAGAAGACTTTGAGTCACAAATTATAATGTACTCGAAGACTTTTCGCATTTTAAAATTAAAATGAGTAATAATAATATCTCTTACACTCGTGAATATCTTATGCTAAACATAGAAAATTAGACAGCTTAATAAGTATATAAAAATTACTTGTGGAGGATCAATCTCGTGACCTGTGGTACCGCAGCTTCAGCAGCCACTTACTAACCAACGAGTCACATCCAACAGTTATTTAACGGGTGCTTACTAATTAATTATATAGGTTGCATAGTATTTTTTATATACCTATATACATTTCACGTAGGGGTCCATGGGTGCTCGAGCACCCACGAAGCTCTATGTGGATCCGCACCTGCCTAGTGGTACTTTCCACAGGAAAGTACTATGGGAAACAAGACTAACAATTAACCACAAAGCATTACAGCAACAAGCTTTGCTATTTTCCACACAGCACTGTTCCATACTTTTGAGTTTCAACGAAAAAGGAAGATTTCTTCCATAGTCTATCATTTGAATAATGTTTCTTACAAGTATATATCCTCAGGATAATAAACATGAGTTGTCCACAACAAGCAAGTAGCAACAAACAGTTCTGAGATCTGACGTTTGACGTCAGTTAATATAAAATTGTTCCAATTTCTTGTCTTTTCTCAGCACCTTCCAAGCTTTTCAGTTGAGGTGCTGCAATGCACATAAATAAAGTACAAATGGCATCTTGTTTGCAGTCACTTGATCAGCAGAATTATTTTATCTCACTGCACTAGCAGAATGACCAATAAATGCAAGACTTCTAAAATGATATTAGTCATATGATAACAGTAAGGATCGTGCATATTGACATTCAGGTCATGGTCATAAGTTGCAAAACACAGACACAAGAGTTAGAATTACATATAAGCATCACACTGGTGCAATAAGGTAATATCTTCCTCAAACGAAACATCTCCCCTGTGCACCAAATACAATGTATTTAACTAAATGATAAATCATATATTTGATCCACATAAGGAAGTTGACTTCAGACTTTTAACCGTTACTCTTGTCAGTTGAGCAAATCTAAGCACTTATCATTAGAAGGCTAAGAGCTCTATTAATCTATTGAAGTATTATTGTTTCCCTTTTGTAGAGGGCCAAAAGGCTCACAAAAGGTGGTGAACTATTCCATTTTTGCTGTCATCTCATCTCCAAATAAAAAGGAAATGCATTTATGATAAGCTACTATCCATGATTCAAGATAACTATTCTTTTACTTCCCAAAGTAATTTCTAAAGTTTGTGAGCAAATATCACACAAAAACTCATTATGCTTGAGGCACCCAAGGGTGTGTCCCAGTGGTCAAGGAAGGGGGTTGAGAACCATGAGATCACGAGTTCATTTTCCATCAGCAGCAAAACACTAGGTGATTTCTTCTTATTTGTTTAAGCCTTGGTGGACAGAGTTAACTGGTAATTGTGTTGGTGAAGGTAGAAGATACCACATGGAATTAGTCAAGGTTTGTGCAAGTTGGCCCGGACACCACAGTTATCAAAAAAAAAAAAACTCAATATGCTCGCAACATATCTCAAAGTTTTTGAGTTTATAGCATTTGGTTTTTTTCCCTTGCATCAAGCAGTAATTCAAATAGAATTCAAGAGAAAATAAGAAATAGATTTATTGGCATTTTGTGTTGATTAATGGTAAATTTTTCAGATAGCGACAGGACTAAAGACTCCATCTTTTGATTCTCCCTCACTCCCTTCCTCTTGAAGCCGAAGATTGATCGATCATGGAATCAAAACAAATTTTGTACTATTTCATTTGTCCGGCGTTATGAGATAGAAGGAGCCATCAAGAACTAAGCATGCCTCTTTCAAATCACTGGGACTTCTCATGTTTTCTACAGAGTACTACAGAAAAACAAAAACAATAATACTTCTTTCGAGCCACTGAAGGTCTTAAGGAATAAGTGTAACCAGCAGAGACATGAATAAGAGTTCACAAATCCCATTATATCACATTTCTTCCATTTTAGTACAAACAAAATCCAACCAAACACCTTCATCCTTAAGGCCATCAGTAAAAAATGCATTTTCCTTCAATGTCCATTTCTAAATATACTAAACAAAACTAAAAACTGGCACATATAGAGCAGAACAGATACAAATGATTCACATTGTCTACATCAACTATTCTAAGATTTGAGGCATAACTCATTGAACTCCATCTAAATCTACACAAACATAAACTATATTCTAATTCAAATACTTAAAAGTGAGTCTTAGTATTCGTTAAAACGAAGCAGAAAATATCATTCAAATGATGAAAAAAAAGAAGGAAATGCAACCATAATTGAAGGAATAGACAAATGGAACAATACAAAACAAAATTAAACCTAAAATCTTCATGAATGAATGTAAACAGAGAGGAGTAAGAGGAAACTTACTGGTTGGAAGAAACCCTAGAAGTGGCGAAGAAGGATAAGAGAGAGATCCAAAAAAACCCTAGAAAAGAGAGGGGAGAGAGACGTGGAGTTGGAGTAAAGATAAAGAGATAATTAAAACTAATTCAAATACAAGTTATGTGCAATCATGATAGTCGTGTGCTACTGTCGTGAATTTTTGAGGAATTCGATTTGGAGGGAAAATGCCCCTTTTTTTAGGCCACAAAAAGGGCCAAAATTATTATTTTTTAACTATTTGAAATAGGAGAATTAACTTGTGTGCACTATAGTGTAAAGTTTTTTATACAATCAGGTAAATTTAACTGTAACAACTACACTCGTTAAATCTCATTTCTATTCTATTTCTTTTTAATATTTTAAAATATTCATTTATTTAATTGTTTTCTCGCTCTCAAACCAGGGGCGGACCCACATGGTGTCCGCCGGGTGCTCGAGCACCCATTAACTTCGTTACGAAATATATATATATCGATAGGTATTTGTATAAAGTTAACATAGAGCACCCAATGAATAAATTATATAGTTGGCCCAATGGTTCTAGGATGTCTACTTAAGACTCTTTTAATGTTGTTGTATCAAGGTTCGAATCTCATTGTTAACACATATTTTTTATAGTTTCACTTCAGAGCGAGCACCCACAACCTTAAAATCCTAGATCCTCATCTAGAGTTTTATGATCTCTTTTATTAATATGAAAATATCCATAAAAGGTCATTACCTATTGATATTTTGAGGAATTATTTTTAATTGCAGTAGATGTTTGTATCTGAATCTATTATTGATTCTTATGATGTTTTAATCTGATGTTGTTATCTCCGATCTCCAATCTCATTGTCTTAGCAACCTCTTGGTATGTTCGATTAAGATTTTTTATTACTTTGTATAATCATAATTCACTAAAATATTTTTTAAAAGTAATTTTTTGATCCGAAGATCATCTTATTAGTGTAGGCTAATGCCCAATTAGTACATAAAATAACAAATGACTTGGCCCAAAAAGTAGTACCCGGGTCCAAAAGGAAATAATATGTAGAGTTTCCAAAACTCTTCCATCAACAATATCCTTTCACTTGACTTTCTTAGAACCCTACCCCATTTCCATCCTTTCTCCGCCGTTTCTAAGTTGTCTCCTTCATGGTTGACCAAGTAATCTTTGTGATTTCCGACGTGGTATCATTCCATCTAGCTCCTTGAATGCCTTTGAAGTTCTACCTATCTCCCTCCTTGCTTACAGGTAAGATTTTCGTCCTTATCTCCTTCTTTTTCTTTCGTGTATGAGCTACTGATTCTCGTTCCCTTTCAGATCGAGGTGTAGTCCCAAGGGATCATAGGTGGGCTTTGTTTTTGCTCATATTTGACTCCGATTTTGCGCTTGATGCTCCGTTTATCCCTGGTATCATTAACCCCCAACTCAAATAATTTGACCAACAAGCCCCCTTTTTATTAAAGTTTTTTTTTATAGTTAGAAACTCTATTTGTAGCTTTGTTTTGCTCAGTTTTACTGTCCTCTAAGAGGCATACTTTATCTTGAAATATTTGTGCTTTATGCTTCCTCTTTTGTCTGATGTTTTGTAAATATGCATTCTGCTTATGTGACTACCTCCTTGATGTTTATTTATGTTATTTCCTTTATGTTCCTGCACTGCTTTCATTGAATGTTCATTTTGCGTGTTTTCACCTTCTAGTTGGTATATGCGCCTTTTCTATATTTAGATATTTCCTTGTAATGCTTGGTAGCTCTTGAAAAAATTGATAGTACTTTGTCTCCTGCGATTCCACTACTTCGTTAACCAAAGAGTCTACCGCAAAATTTCCTTCTCTAAAAGTATGTATGATTGAGGCATTTATGGTTTGAATGACCTTCCTGATTTCCTCAGTTCTTTCTAGTAAGTCCCACGATACTTTCCACTCTCGTTCCACCAATTTTTACGCATAGTGAGCCTGAATCTATTATAGCCTCTCTTAAATCTTCCTCTTGACAATAGTGAACTGCTTCTAGCAAAGTAAGAGATTTTGTTTCCATGTTTGTTTCCATGCTTTTTGCTTCGCCTATTCTTTTCACCCTTGCATAAAACAGGTCTCCTTCTGCATCTCTCACCACAAAGTCTATTGATCTTGCACCGGGATTTTCTTTTGTCTCCTCATCTGTTTTGCATTTTACTCTATTTCTTTCAGGTTTCCTTCAGATTACATAGTGGTGATATAGTTTAGGCTTGTACTCTTTTAGACTTGTGACAATCTGGGCCATGTGTCATTCCTAAGATGTATCCAGAGGTATAACACTTTGATGAGCTTCCTCACTGCTTCTTGTACTTGCATCACTATTTCATTGTATGTGGTAGTTCATTCATGCTTCAAGCTATTCCTCCTTTTCCATATTGTCCACAAGGTGATTGTTGTCATTGCACTCAACACCACTTTCAACTTGGCCTTCTGATTTTAGTTCCACCAGGTGATTATTAGGTGTTGTAATTGCTTGTTCTTCATATTTATACCTGCAAAATTAGCAAATTGCCTCTAAAGCATGATGTTTATGGAGGGTTGTTAGAAAAACATGTGTCATTATTTCCTCCTTCTTATCGGAATAACAACAACATCTAGACGCTATCTGAATTTTCATCATCTTCATATTGTCATCAGTCAAAATTCTTTTTTTCCACAACACCATAAGAAATTCACTTTAAAAGGTAGCCCCTTATTCCATACAAATGATAATATGCCTTCCTTTCATGTTTGGATGTCATTATTTCCTAGGCTGAATTGACTGTAAAATTACCTCTAATTCTTCTTCCATGCGTTAGTATTCTCCACATGCCACAATGCCCCTAGTTTAGTTCAATTATCAAACCAAAAACTAGAATTACCCGATTTAACTAGCCACCAAATGTTGTGCTCTATAGTATGCTTTTTTTTATAATACTTGTTCCACATATAGGATGCCCATAATGAAGTTGCTGCAGTTCTGAAATTCCATCAAAGTTATGCACGAAAAGCTTTTGATGCATCATGCAATGACCTGAATACTAAACCTCCCTTCTCTTTTGGAAAACACATTTTTTCCTAGGCCACCCAATGCTTCTATATCCTGTTGAGTTGCTCCAAAAGAACTTTGCAAAAATCTTTTGTAACTGGTCTAATACACCTTTAGGAGAATTCATAGCATATATAGTAAATAGAGTGGTATTAATTGTAACACATGTGCAATAAGAACGTACCTTCATATAAAGGATAGTAGCTTATTTTACCTATTGTTCATTCTCTTCATGACTTTCTTCACCAGCTAACCCTCCAATGGGAAAACCATTAGTATAATCCAATTAACAAATTTTGAAAACTAAGACACTTAAAGATACAAAAGCAGGTTTAAATGACAATAAAAATACGGAGTTCCCATAAACTCCATAACCAAAACTAATGCAAAAGTCTTAACCCTTAGAACCTAAAAATCATTGTACCAAAACTCTACTAAGGACAAGTCTAGTAGCAAGGGGTACAACCGCGAGACCAAAAAACACCTTAAACAAATAGTCTAAGTACGAAAAGAGTAGACTTAAACAAGGAAGATCCATGGCAGCTAGAAAGAACTGACTCGCCTTTGAAATTGGTCAAGCTCAATAGAGGTCTATCAATAGCTGCCTGAAGACGTCCTGTACTCAACAAAGAATAAGCAAATGCAGTATCAGTACACAACCACAGTGTACTGGTGGGATCACACGCTTATCCCAATAGGTGAAACATATATAAGTCATTACAACAATAATAAACATGCATATAAAATATTAGTCATCACTTACGAACAACGCACAACTTTACAATTTTCAAGATTTATAGTTATGCCAATTCAATAGTCCTTTCATGGAACCCATACCCAAACTGTAGCATATCCGAATATGGTACCAGATCCAATATTTATGCCAGAACGTGGTAATGAATTCCATGTTTATGCTAGAATGTGACAAATCCAAGTTAATGTGTCGGAATGTAACACCTGATCCATTCAACAAGCCACAATCACAATCATAATGTACATTTTTATTTTCATACAATCAATTCATGATTTCATGACATACAATTATTCAATCATCCTTATTTACGAGTAGTGTGATCAATGACACAACATTCACATACATACATGTGTCATAATGAAGCAAGAACAAACATATATCACACTAATATGAAATCACAACCATCACCTACCTCGAATCCAAGCTTGAACCCCCTAAGGCACTTGAATCTTCCCTTTTCAGATTTTTTATGCTTGTTATAAGTCCACAAACAACAATTATACGCAAGGATCAACAATCAAAGGTCTAATTATCCGGATTATAACAAAATCAATTACATATACCCAGATTAGGGTCTTCCCAATCATAATTTGCATATCAAACCCTCTCTTATCGATAATTACCCAAGAAACTAATTCTATCGATCGAAACATAGATTCGGGGAGTAAAACCTTACCTTTAGCCTTAAAAATGGTGAAAACTTTTCTAGAATACACTAAAGTCGTTCCTTAGCTCTCAAAGTCAAAAAGTGTAGAATAAAACATTTTTGAGGTTTTATTTTCGACTTAAGTCGCGTTTGTCCCGCTATGGCGGCCCCAACCCGCCATAGCGTCCCGTCCTAGCAGGATTAATCCTGCCACAGTGGCTTGGAAGGAAACAGTGAGCAAAATTAAGAATTCCAAATCCCCATTTCATAACACACCATCATCCCATGACACTCAGAAAATTTTGAGAGTTTACTCACCCAAATTCAATTCTGTAAAGTCGTACGAGTTCCTTAACGTCTTAGTTATCCAACTGTGTAGTAAAATTCACTGATAAATCTCTCATTTATTATCATATTTCCCTAGAACTCACTGACTCCGATTTCGTCTGAATTTGGACTAGGCTAGGAAATCTCAAGTTACTACTAAAAAGTTTTCTGGCCCCAATTCTTTCCCCGTCAGCTTTTTCTTAATGAAGGAAGTTAGGTCGTTACAAGAATACTAGTTATTGCTAATGAGTCTTACAATCATATCTATCACTGTTTTAGCAAATCCACAGTTTCACATTACTTTTACCAAGAAATTCCATGACACTCTATTATAAGCCTTTGTCATATTCAACTTCACCACTACATTCTGGTTTTTCTTTTGTTGATATCTCTGACTATACCTTGTGCCAACAACATAGTTTCTGTGATACTTCTCCCTTTTACAAATCCTATCTAATTTTTGAGATCAATTCATGTAACATTGTGACAATTCATTCATGAACCACTTAGGAGATGGTCTTATTCGTAAAATTACTAAGACTTATTGGTATGAGATCCCCAAAAGTGCTCACATTTTCCTTCTTAGGAATCAGTACCAAAATAGTGTGTGTAATAAATCTGGGAAGTTCTTGCCCACAAAAGAATGACTTCACCATGTTAGTCACATCATTCTTTACAATATCCCAACAACTTTGAAAAAACAAGCCTGAAAACTATATGGACCACTTGTACTATCCCCATTTAGAGCGAATACCTCCTTCTTAACTTCTTTGTTAGTAGGTATTCTAACCATGATGTAATTCTGCTCCTTTGTGATAACAAAAAGGATGTGTGTTAATTAACATGGTGTAATTAGTAACCTCTTGTTCCTCCTTTAACTATTTTTTGAAAACATTAACGGTTTCTTCCCTAATGTTTTAAGTTGTGGTGATCATGTCTCCCTACATTGTATGGATTACATTAATCTGCATCTTTCTTCTTTTTTCCTTCACATAAGCATGCAAGAATCTCGTGTCTTGTCCCCGTCCTTACTATTTTATTCTCGACTTCTGTTTCCAAAATTCTTCTTCCATACACTTATATTTTTTCAGTTCTGCGTCCTTCTTGTGCAATTCTAACCTATTGCTCTTTGTGGGTGCTATTTCTATTTCAATTTCCTTAACTTTTATCACATTCTCTAATGTGGCTATTTTCTGAAAAACATTGTGGAATGTCTTCTTGCTCCACTTTGTCAACTCCATTTTAATCCTTTTCATCTTACTATGAAGCACCATAAAAGGGTTGTCAATTATCTTTACCTCTTTCCACACATTGGTAATTAAACTATTGATACTTTCATGTTTGGTCCAAAAATTCGAAATCCTAAATGGCTTTATAACATGCTCATGTGAAGTATTACATATAACATGTAAAGGGGCATTCAATGGTGAACTTCACTGTTTTGTAACAAATTCATGAACTCATCATTTCTGAAGACCCTGTCGACCCTTTTGAAAATACATTCAGCTTCAATTCTTCCATTCCACCAAGTGTAAGAGCTTCCTGTAAAACTGAGTTCATTTAAAGCACACGAGCTAATACATTGGCTAAAATCTATAATTTCCAATTATGTTAATCAAAGTCCTCCCAATTTTTCCAGTTCACTACATACAATGTTGAAATCTCCTTCGACCAACCAAGGTTTCTGCATGTTCCCTACTATTTCTTCAAAATATTCCTGCAATTCCAATCTTTCCAAAGCACTACACCTTGCATATACTGTTATCACACTGAATGCTTCATTGGTTTCTCTTTTTTGAAAATTAATTGGCATCTATTTTCTAGTGTCAATATGCTCTTATTTTTCCCATTCTTCATTTAAAAAGATCCAAACTTTTGCCGAACTATATACATTTGCTTTGGGCAGACCCAATATTTAAAAACATTAATTTATCAATTATTGATTACTTGTAGATGTTGACCTCTTCTTGCTTTTTGTATTGATTTGTGATTGTGTTTGAATCTTTTCTCCTTTTTTTATTCTTTCCCGTTAGTTGATTAATGTGCCTTTGTAACACTTCCCCATCTTCCCCTATACTTTCAATATTCTTCTCCATACATCTATCCTCTTCTCTATCTTTCCTACTTCTCTTTTATTGTATAGTCATCTTATCTATCTCGGGTGACTTTGTTTTCTCATTTGTATTTACTTGACTCTCTCTATGAAAGTCTCCTTTCTGACTTTGTCCCTCCTCTTATGCTTCAAGTGGTCCCTTCTCAACTTCTTTACTTTTCTCCTCTGTAGTATGTTACCTTCCCCTTTAGTATTTGTTAACTAAATACTTGATAATGGGTAATTGTGATTCATGTTGCTTTTGTTAATTGATTCTTACTCCAGTGTGTGCATCTGCGTGATTTTCTTCAGTTTTAGAGTCAATCGCATTTAGGATCCTCATTTTCACATCTACTATCCCCCCTATGATTTTCTAATGCAATTTCAAAAAATCCTATTCATTAATTTTGTCTATCCAATTCTTCTCTTTTTCTTCCTTTAATAAACTTCCTGATTAACCATCACCCAGGACTCCAAAATTTGTTAGTGGTTTCCAATGTTTTGTCTATTTGTCCTGGTCTTGGGTTCCACACTTATTCCCCTTTACCACATACGTTATAGCCTCCCCTTTTAGTGCCCATATTTTCTCATTTGTTCCTAAAATACATTGGTTTCCCCTATTTTGTCTTTTTCTTTTTCAGTTTTCTCCATCTCCTCTGCATATCTTTTTCATCATTGTTTTTTTATCCGTTATTTTTCTTTCTATCCTCTTTTATTTCATCCTTATCTTCCTCCTTGAGGTAGAATTTAGGATGAATAACGAAACATTCATTTGCACTGTGTCCGCACAGTTCGAATACAGTTTGCAGGTTTGACAATACTTTGGAACATAATCATATTTAACTGTGATTTGCTTTTCCTTAATTTCCCGAGTCTTTCTCCTCATTCCTATGTTAATCCATTTAGTGAAATCTCCGATTAGATCCATTTCTACTTTGACCCTAGCATGACTAGGTCTAGTCTAGTTTTGAGTTGCCATGTCGACCTGTAGAGGTTTTCCCACAGGTGCTGCTAATGAGAAAACTACTTTTTTCCAAAATAGATTGGCGGAAGAAATGGGAATGATATCCAAGCTATAACTATCAATGTCTCCTATTCTGGATTAAATAACGGGTCTCACTTGAGAGTTCGCATTAGGTAAGACCAATATTTATGAGTAATATAAGATTATGGTTTGGATAATACACTGACATAATCCTTCAACAAAGTAGCCTTTATCATAATGTATCTATTACTCAATAATCCTATATTCACCTCCCCTTTCAACTCACATTGTTTAGGTATCAACTTTCTTAGTTCTTGTATGTTCGGCCACTCATATGTAAATTTACCAACAAGTGCGTGTTGTAAATTCTCATTAATGATCATCTGGCCTACTTCCTCCTCTTTCCATATTATGTGTGGTTCCCTATGTAGATAGGCAATTTGCTTCAAAAGTAGAGACTTAGATTGTGATTAGCCCTGCCTTTGCAGTTGGAAGGTGACCAGTAGCCGTCGAGTCCATGAAATCCTATAGGCAAGACAATAATTAGGTTTTCGGTCGCGGCTCTTCCAACTTTGTTGTATTTTAGGCAAAAAATTCAGCTTTACAAATCTTGTTGAATATTTATGTGAAAAAAATACTTTCTTATTTTCACTGAATGTAAATGTTACTTTGTAACTTATTTTCATTATATTGTTTTGAGGACCTCTTCTATAATTAATTAACTAGTAAATCTCAGAAAGATTATGCCTTTAGACGAGTGTTGTTACACAAGGAGTTGTTGTTATTACCTTGGCCAAGCTCTGTATTTGCCTTCCCGGAATATGATACTACAATTTGTTGGTTAAGCTTTGTAGATTTATGAAATCTCTATGACAAATTCTTAACATTAAACGAGACGTATGAAACAAGCCTGTGAAGGGAAATTTTAGAGGCTTCATATTAGATTCTAAATTTTACCTTAATTAGACAAAGCGTGAAATTGACATGCACCTAATTTTGCATTGAAAATGTTTGATAATTTCACATATTCATGGTTCCCTCTTATCATATATCTTCTCTGAACAAGGTCATTCAATTTTTTTGATTTTCTTCCTTTGTGTTTTTGTTTTACTTCTACCATTTTACGTGCACCAATTTCTTCTGGTGAACATACATATATGTAAGGGTATATATATATATATATATAGGTAGTGTGTATATGTTTATACGTTTTTATATTATTTTTGAAATAGATTTTTAATGTGTGTGCATCTATCGATAAATTGATTGATTGAGATAGCTTGATAGATTGATATATATAAAGAGAGTGAGATAGATAGATATTAGATAGGTTGATATATATCTACATATAAAGATAGAGATAGATTGATAGAGAGAAATTTAGTAACTTTTGGTTGTGTTTCATCATTATGGGTTAAAATATGTCTATAACCTATGTTACTCGAGCTTTTCAAAAATAAGAAAATGTGATGTAGTAAAAAAATATATCCTTCCTTTGTCAAAGCATTACATTTTCCTTTACTTGAAAGCTTTTCGTAAACTGTTGAAAATGTCTCCAACTTATACTTGGTCTTGTTTTGTTCCTAAGGATCAAGTAATAATTCATTATCTTTGAGCCATCAACATAATACCTAGTATTCTTCCTAACAATATATGTTGTAACAATCAAGTCCTTTAATATGACATTATGAATAGATGAAAGAAATTTGTCGTGGTGTCATTGAGCAGCGGAATCTCTCTTGAGAGGTCTCACTGTCAAACTGGTGGCAATAATGTACTTTGCTTTGCTTGACAAGATCAGCTGCTCGGACTTTATAAGAATATTTATGGGTGTATGTGTCGATACTCCAACCGTAGTACATTTTGCGTCAATATTTTTTAAACGAAAAAGGGTCAAATATACCCCTGTATTATTAGAAATAGTTTAAATATATCCTTCGTTATACTTTGGGGCTAAATATACCCTTCCCGTTTTGGCACATATTTACCCTTATAACTAACCAAGTGACACATGGACAACTAGGATTAAAAGAACTCATTCGATTTAAACCATACCCAATTTGAAACTAACCCACCCGCTCGATCAATTTGCCCAATCCAATTTAAACTTCAAACATAAAAAACCTAAAATTGGGTCCAAGGCCGGTCAAAACTGTAGGAGAAGGCAAGAAAGCTTCTAATTCAATCTTCAGTTTGGTGATTTATAGATAAATTGTTCCAAAATACTAGATGTCTGGTCGCGTTTCTTAGAAACTTCCAACGTTGATTAATTTCAACATGACATTTCTTGGCTGTTGTAATGTAATTGCAATTTTTTTTCTTTTTTTCTTATAAAAATTAAGTCAGTCATGGACTTGATACAATCTGCTAAATTATTTTCTTTCAAAAAGAAAAATTACATAAAATTCTTTGGAGCTTGTAGAACAAAAATGAGTCGTGATAATATCTAAATGTGTAATTGATTGTAGCTCTCTAGATGCAACTCTTAGCAGAACCCAAGTTACAAGATCCAAACTCATCTCAACAAAAACCTGGACACTCTTCTTCAAATCTTAAACAAAATATAACACTGTCTTTAGATTTTTTTATGTTTGAAGTTGAAATTGGGTCGGGTAATATGAATTGGGTTTGGGAAAATTGATTTGGTGGGGCGGATTAACTTATGATTGGGTATGATTTATATTGGATGAGTTCTTTTTATCTTAGTCGTCCACGTGTCATTCTGTTAGTTATTAGGGTAAATATGTGTCAATAGTATAACGGGAGAGATATATTTAGCCCGAAAGTATAACGAAGGATATAATTAAACTATTTCTCATAGTACAAGGGTATATTTGACCCTTTTTTAATTTTTTAAAAGCTCAAGCAACATAGGTTGTAGATATCTTTTAACACATAGTGACGCAAGACATCGAAAAGTCACTAAATTTCAGAAACTTCTCTCTATCAATCTATCTCTATTTCTATATGTAGATATATATATCAACCTATCTAATATATATATATATATATATATATATATATATA
>NC_028645.1:74467837-74479587 GCF_001406875.1 Solanum pennellii
TATATATATATATATATCACTCTATATATATATATCAATTTATCTGTGTCAATCAATCAATCCATAGATAAATACGCACACATTTAAAATACATTTCAACTACAATATAAAAATGTATAAACATATACATATAAATATAAAAATGTATCAACACAGGCGCTTACACATATGTACGTTCATCAGAAGAAATCAGCGTGCATAAAATGGTAGGAGTAACAAAAACAAAAGGAAGAAAATCAAAAAGATTGACTGACCTTCTTCGGAGAGGGCATTGGAGGAGAGAAAATTATGAATAGGTGAAATTGTTAAAGATTTTATGTGCAAAAATAGGTGTCTGACAATTTCACGTTTTGTCTTATTGAGGTAAAACATAGAATATAATTTGAAGCCTCTGAAATTTCCCTTCATAGGCTTGTTTCATATGACTCGTTTAGTGTAGAGATTTCACATATCTACAAAGCTTAACCAAATCAATAATAGATTCAAATACAAACATCTACTGCACATTTAAAATAATTCCCCCAAGAAATCAAAGTTAATGACCTTTCATAGATATTTTCATATGAATAATGTCACGTCTCGAGCTACCCCCAAGATGCACATAGGGGACCTAGGACCACAAGTGATCCCAAGCTAACCTTGCTGGTATGATCATGAGCATACTAATGATAATAAACTGATGCAAAAGCTAAATCATAATTAAAATGAAAAGATAGGGAACACCCATATACTATAACTGAGAGATTTGAAACTGATGAGTTTAATACAATGAAAATATTAACTCAATACTATGTTGAAACTAACTATGTCTTAAAATAGCCTCTAATTGACTAGAAATTCTGGGACAAGCCCCCACTTAAGTCTAGCAAAAACTGAAACTAAAGGACTAAAATACTAGAAATAACTCATGAATATTGTACTCGGAGAGTGAGGACTCACCACTGGTTCTGCCAATCTAAGCGTGATCTGGATGCTGAGAAACTAAACCTACATAACGAAAAGATGTAGCGCACGTATGCATCAATACTTAAAAGGTACTGAGCATGTAGGATAGAGTAAAGCTGAAATAAAACATCGTGGAACAAGCACAAAAGCAAGAATAATATTCTGAACATGATGTACTGAATTGTGAGCTAACTAGATGCAATGACCAAATATATGACATGTTGAGACTGAATACTAACTGAACTGTAAATATGGTCAATGCAATAGAGTCTGACTGGACTGTGGGAGCTACTAATAACCGATAATAAAACTACATGAGCTAAATGTGGATTCCGATGTATACGCCCCATCGAGAGGACCCAATATACCCTGTCAGAGATATAAAGACATGCTGGCGTGATCACTAAACTCATGTCCATAGAGCGGATTTACAACCTACTTGGCTAGTAGTTTTAGGACTATTTCGGTACACTGAACCCTAGTCCAACTCGGTATTATGTTACTCCCAATGAATTAAGTGATTAACATACTATGACTAAGTTTCTGTAAATACTGGATAGCTCAAAACTGAACATGCAAACTGAGAATGCAACAATTAATCTGATAATGATGCATTAATAACTGGGGCATGTATATCTAAAGTAACTGAAATATCTGACCTAGCATGTGTAATTCAAGAACTAAAGAAATACATATCTAGGGTTGTGAAATTCATGCAATAATCTGAGTAATAACACTGTAATCTGATTTGGAATATATACCTAACTAATTCATGATAATCTAATGAATTTTTAGAAATACTAGGTCTAATCATGATAGGGAATCAAGAAAGTGACTAAAAATTAAGGATCTAACGGGTGAAAGAAACCCACAAATGAAATCCCACATACCTGGTGGTGATGAAATCCACAGAGAAAACTTTAGATTTCGGGGCTGGAACTGATTGAACCTTGTTGCGTTCTTGAACTAGGGTTCTTGACCTTTTTCTCTTCTCTTGCTTCTAATTTTCTAAGTTTTGATTTATGATTTTGACTTAGGTAAGTTCTTGTTATGATTCTAGGCTTAAACTAACTAAAATGTCATGGCTTAAACGACGTATCTTAGGGGTTAAACGAACTAAAAAAAGACCAAAATACCTCTAAAATTTTATTGTTTGACCAATTGATGACCTCGACTAACGGGCTGTCGTCAATCAACGGTCCATAGTTATGGAGTACCTAATTCATTTTGTGCTAAAAGGTATGACCATTTGAAGTCAACCCTATCAGCAAATTCCCCTAACTAACTGCTACTTCACTTACGATCAGACCTAGGGATCGTAGATTGAACGACGATCTATGTTGGTCATCCGTAGTTCATGTCATAGGCTGGGTAAATTGAGTCTCAATCCATAGACACAGACCACGTACCGTAGTCTGACTTACGGACTATAGGTCTGTCCGTGGATCGACACTTAGTCAATTTTTTGGGCTGAGTTTAAGGGGGGAGCTTCAGTGGCAAATGACGGTCAGTTGATGGTAATAGTTGATTGCACCTGCAGATTTCTGAAAAGTAGATTTCTGGTCTATTTTGGATACTGGGTGTTACATTATATTAACCTTGGAAACATTTATCCTCGAATGAAGACTAAACTAGCTGAAATAGAGGGAGAGAGCTGCAAACCCTACCACTTAACACTGAGAACTGAGTTTCTGACTAAATTGAGTTCCAAGAACATGTAAATACACTGAAAATGCAAGTACAAACTGAGGGCACATGATTCTATGGTTGGGAAAGAGGTGACGATACTTGGCTTTCATAGCTGCTTTTGCTTCCCAAGTAGCTCTCTCTACGGACTGATTCCTCCACAGAACCTTGACTGAAGTGACTTCTTTGTTTCTCAACATTCTAACCTAATGGTCAAGAATCTCAGCTGATATATCCTCATAAGAAAGACTATATTTCACCGCCATACTCTGTAATGACACTACAGAGGTTGGGTCACCGACACACTTCTTCAAGAGCAAGATGTGGAAGATTGGATGCACTGCTGCTAGTTCAGCTGGCAACTCTAACTCATATGCCACCTTTCCAATCCTTTTCAAGATCTTGTAATGGCCTACATATCTAAGATTGAGATTCCGTTTCTTACCAATCTTATCACCCCTTTCATAGGTGGCACTTTTAGGAAAACCCAATCATCAACTTGGAACTCTAGTTCCCTTCTTCTTACATATGCATAAGATTTCTGACAACTCTGGGGTTTCTAAAGTCTATCTCTAATGAGTTGCACTTTATCCATAGCATAAAGGACTCTGACCCTATCAAAGTTGCTCCACCTACTTCAAACCAACCAACAAGAGATCTACATCTATACCCATACAGTGTCTCATAAGGGTCCATCTGAATGCTGGAATGGTAGCTATTGTTGTAGGCATACTTAATAAGAGGAAGGTAATCATCCCAACTACCCTTGAAATCGATCACACAAGCTCTCTACTTATCCTTTAGAGTCTGAATGGTACGCTCTGCCTCCATCCGTCTGCAGATGAAATGATGTGCTAAGGTAACATGAGTACCAAGACCCTTTTGAAATGACTTTCAGAAATCAGAGGTAAACTGAAGACCTTTATCTGAGATGATAGGAAAAGAAACCCCATGCAACCTCACAATTTCATTAATGTAAAGCTTGGCATAGTCCTCCGCCGAATCTGTAGTCTTGACCGCCAAAAAGCGAGAAGACTTAGTCATCCTGTCAACTATCACCCAAATGGAGTCATGTTCTCTGCGAGTTCAAAGTATCCCTGTAATGAAATCCATATTGATCACTTCCCACTTCAAAGTAGGAATGTCGATATCTTGAGTCATACCCCCTGGTTTCTGATGTTCTACCTTGACTTGCTGGCAATTGGAGCACTTACTTCCAAAATCTACTATATCCTTCTTCATGCCATTCCACCAGTAGACTTCCCGCAGATCGTGGTACATATTAGTGGATCTTGGATGAATAAAATATCTGGAGTTATGAGCTTCTGCAAGAATATGCTATCTCAACTCACCTACGCCAGGAACATACAACCTACCCTAGTAGCGATGTACACTATCTCCCCCTTGGATAAAACCTTTACTCTCTTATTGTGGACTGCACCCTTAAGTTAAGCAAGATTGGATCACTGTCTTACTTTTCCTTACTCTCTACTACCAAAGAATATTTTGCTCATTCTAAACTGTTGCACCACTTTTTGATATGCTCATAAGGTGAACTCCCAAGCGAGCAAGCTTGTGAACATCCTTTACTAGATCATTCCTTTCTTTCTGAACATGGGCTACACTACCCATAGATAATCTGCAAAGAGCATCTGCTACCATATTCGCCTTACCAGGATGGTAATGCACATTTATATCATAATCTTTAAGGAACTCAAGCCATCTCCTGTTGCGAAGATTGAACTCTTTCTAGGTGAACACATATTGAAGTCTCTTATGGTCAGTGAACACATCTACATAAACACCATACAAGTAGTGTCTCCAGTTATCTCGTTGCATCAACACACAACCTAGGCAAACTCTAGATGCATCGCATTAGATCACATAACCATCTCAACCCTCTGGTAGAGTCATGACAGGAGATGTAGTCAATCTAGTTTTCAATTGTGCAAAGCTTTTCTCACAATCATTTGACCAATGAAACTTGACCATCTTTTGAGTCAACCTAGTCAATGGTGAGGCTATGGATGAAAATTCTTCCACGAACCTTCTGTAATAACCCGCTAGACCTAAGAAACTTCTGATATCTATAGCAGAGGTAGGTCTGGGCCATTATTTCACTGCTTCTATCTTCTACGAATCCACTCGGATCCCCTCGCTAGATACAATGTGACCAAGGAATGCAACAGATTGCAACCAGAACTCACATTTGCTATACTTAGTAAATAACTGGCGATCTTTGAGAGTCTGCAGAACAACTCTCAAATGAGTTACATGTTCTTCATTATTCCTAGATTAGATGAGGATATCATCAATAAAGACAATAACAAACAAGTCTAAGTACTATTTGAACACTCTGTTCATCAAATCCATGAAAACTACAGGAGCATTTGTTTTTCCAAACAACATAACTACAAATTCATAATGATCATACCAAGTTCCGAAGGTTGTCTTTGAAATGTCACCATCTCTGACTCTAAGCTAATGATAACCTAATTTGAGGTCTATCTTCGAGAAATGGCTAGCACCCTAAAGTTGGTCAACCAAGTCCAATATTGGGGATGGGATACTTATTTTAGATTGTGACCTTGTTTAACTATCTATAGTCAATGCACATTCTGAGAGAACCATCTTTTTTCTTTACGAACAACACTGGTGCACTCCATGGCGAAATACTAGGTCTGATGAAGCCCTTATCTAAAATATCTTTCAACTACTCTTTCAATTCCTTAAGCTCAGTTGGAGCCATTTTGTAAGGAGGAATATAAATAGGCTGGGTATTTGAAAGGAGATCAATTTCAAAGTCGATTTCCCTTTCAGAAAAGACTCCGGGAAGATCTTTTGGAAACTCACTGACTACTGAAACTGACTCAATAGTTAGGGTTTCAAAGCTAGAATCCTTAACCTGAACTAAATAATATAGATAACCCTTAGAGATCATCTTTCTAGCCTTAATGTAAGAAATAAATCGTCCCATAGGCGCTAAGCTACTAAGCTTTCATTCTAAGAATGGTTCGTTTGGAAAGTGAAAAAGAACAATCTTAGTTCTACAATCGACTGAGGCATAACATGAACTAACCAATCCATGCCTAGAATGACATAAAATTCTACCATCTCTAACTATACAATATCTGTTGAGGTGACTTTTTGAGAGACATCTAGCTATAATTGGGTCACTAACTGGAGTAGAGATTGAGAAAGGTTCTGAGAGAGTTTCTGGATTAACACTGAATTGGACTGCTATGTAAGGAGTTACAACGAAAAGAGTAGTCCTTGGATCTAATAATGCATAAACATCAAGGTCAAAGACTCGTAACGTACCAGTGACTAGATCAGGAGAACCTTCCTAATCATGGTGATCCTGAAAAGCATACAACCTGTTCTAGCGCTGACCGAGTTACCCTACTGAGTCAGGTGACTTGTTATTGCTACTGAAGTTGTAGACTGAGCTCTACCATAATCACCTCCTTGACCTTATCTAGAAGGACAATCCCTCAACCTGTGCCCAAACGGATCGCACCCAAAACATCCTTATTTTCTTGCGAGGCACTCGCCGGGATGGTTCTTACTACACTTAGGGCAGGTTGGGTAAGTTTTAGTGCCTGAAACACTTCCCTGAGACTAGCCCGGTGCCCTAACCTTCTAATCATACCTGTTCTTGGATGATGGAACACTAGATGTTGAAGGGGCTGGGGATGAATACTTTTGTTGACTCTACGAGCGATTTCCACCACCAGATTTCTGCTGAGAGTAGTCATAGTTCCCAGTCCTAGACTTCTTATTCTCATTAGCATGTTCCCTAATTTTATCAACCTCAACCTGCTGAGCATGAGTCATAATATTAGAGATGTTCATATCTTCGAGTAACAGAGAACTTCTGCACTCAGTTTTCACTAAATCTGACACTCTATATAAGAACTTATGCATCTGAGCCCTGGATTTAGCAGCCATGTGAGGAGCATATGTGAAGAGTTTGTTAAACTTGAGCCTATACTCTTAGACCGTCATTCTCCCTAAATTCATGAATTCCAGAGCCTTTGCTTCTCTCAACACTATTGAGAAAAACCTGTCCAGAAAGTTCTCACTAAAGCAATCCCAAGTAATAAGAGCTGCATATGTACCCCTATTTTTCTTTCACTGAGTGTACCAGATATGAGCAACATCTTTCAGCTGGTATGATGCCAACTCAACCCGATCATTTCCAGTGACCTGCATCACCTCAAAGATCTTCTTGATATCATCCAAGAAATTATGTGGATCCTCACTACTCTGCGATCCCAAGAATTCAGGCGGATTTATCCTAACAAAGTCACGGACCCTTGTTGTTGCTGATCTACCATTAGTATTCAAAGGAGCTTGAACCCAATTGTTCTGGTTGGCGATACTCCGAGCCAACATCTGAATGGAATTTCTTAATTTAGCATGGAGACTTCCTGATCTGGGATTAGAGAAGCTGCATTTGCATTCCTAGCATTCTCATTCCTGGCGTTAGCTCTACGGGGAGGCATGATCTGAAACGTAGAACGTCGAGTTAGAATGAAATTAGATCATACCTTACGCATGATAAGAGTAACAAGGAAGTGAAGTTTTTCCTAAAACACTTCATAGCCTCCCTCTCATTAGATGTAGTGCACTTCACACCCATGAAAAAGACTCTACTTAGTGCGGATTTTCAGACATCCTAGGAAACTTAAACCTAGTGCTCTGATACCAATTTTGTCACTCCCTGAGCTACTCTCGAGACGCGGACACAGGACCTAGGACCACAAATGATCCTAAGCTAACCCTGCTGGCATGATCATTAGCATACAAAAGATAATTAACTGATGCCGAAGCTAAATCATAATTAAAATTAAAAGATGGGGAATACCCATATACTATAAGAGAGATATTTGAAACTGATGAGTTAATACAAAGAAAATATTAACTCAATACTAAGCTGAAACTAACTATGTATGAAAATAGCCTCTGATTGACTAGAAATGTTGGGACAAGCCCCTAGCGAAAACTGAAACTAAAGGACTAAAATACTATAAATAACTCATGAATATTGTCCTCGGAGAATGAGGACTCACCACTAATTCTGCTGAACTTGGAAATTGATCTAAGCGTGATCTGGATGCTGAGAACCTGAACCTACATCATGAGAAGATGTAGCGCACGTATGCGTCAGTACTTGAAAGCAACTGAGCATGTGGGATAGAGTAAAGCTGAAATAAAACATAACTGAACAAGCACAAAAGCAAGTATAATATTCTAAACATGATATACTGAATTCTAAGCAACTCGATGCAATGACCAAATTTATGATATGCTGAGATTGAATACTAACTAAATTGTAAATATGGTCAATGCTATAGAGTTTAATTGAATTGTGGGAGCTACTAATAACTGATAATTAAACCACATGAGCTAAATGTGGAATGCGATGTATAAGGCCCATCTAGAGGACCCAATATACCCTGCAAGAGGTATAAAGGCATGGTGGCGTGATCACTAAATTAATGCCCATAGAGGGGACTTACAACCTACTTGGCTAGTAGTTCTAGGACTATTTTGGTATGTTGAACCCTAGTCCAACTCGGTATTATGCTACTCTCAATGAATTAAGTGATTAACATACTATGACTGAGTTTCTGTAAATACTGGATAGTCAAA
The DNA here is from genome assembly GCF_001406875.1 of Solanum pennellii. Taxonomy (NCBI): domain Eukaryota; kingdom Viridiplantae; phylum Streptophyta; class Magnoliopsida; order Solanales; family Solanaceae; genus Solanum; species Solanum pennellii. The sequence goes on from NC_028645.1 coordinate 74,476,127, forward strand.
ACTGAACATGCAAACTGAGAATGCAATAATTAATCTGATAATAATGCATTAATAACTGAGGCATGTATATCTAAAGTAACTGAAATATCTAACCTAGCATTTGTAATTCAAGAACTAAATAAATACATAGATAGAGTTCTGAAATTCATGCAATAATCTGAGTAATAACATGGTAATCTAATTTGGAACATAAAACTAACTAGTTCATGATAATCTAATGAAGTTCTAGAAACCCTAGGTCTAATCATGATATGGTAATCAAGAAACTCATAGAAAACTAAGGATCTAATGGGTGAAAGAAACCCACTAGTAAAATCTCACATACCAGGTGATGATATCCACGGAGAAATCTTTAGATTTCGAGGCTGGAACTGATAGAACCTTGTAGCATTATTGAACTAGGGTTCTTGACCTTTTTCTCTTCTCATGTTTAAAATTTTCTAAGTTTTGATTTATGACTTTTACTTAGGTAAGTTTTTGTTATGTTTATAGGGTTAAACTTATTAAAATCTCATGATTTAGGGCTTAAATGACGTATTTTAGGGGTTAAACCAACTAGGAAAAAAACAAAAGACCCTTGAAAATTTTGCTGTCAGACCAATCGACGACCTGGACTCACGGACCGTCGTTTAATCGACGGTCTGTCGTTTGGGTCTGCTCGACAGGCTTTCACTAAAATGAGCATAACATTTTACTCAGAGGTCGGATTTTTTTAAAACTCGGTGTCTATGGAAAGATAATTCAATTATCTGTCATATAATAGGTCATTGAGAACCTAATTCATTTTGTGATAAAAGTTATGACCATTTGAAGTCGACCCTATCAGCAAATTCCCCCTAACAAACTGCTAACCTCACCTACGATGAGACCTACGGACTGTAGATCGAATGACGATCCATGCTGGTCATCCGTAGTTTATGTCAGAGGCTGGGTAACTTGAGCCTCAATCCATGGGCACAAACACGGATTGTAGTTTGACTTACGGACCGTAAGTTTGTCCGTGGATCGACACTTGTCGATTTTCTGGGATGAGTTTTTGTCGAAGCTTCAATGGAAAACCATAGATGCAACGTACGGGACATAGATCAGACTGCGGTCCATCGATGGTAACCGTTGATTGCACCTGGAGATTTCTGAAAATCTGATTTATGGTCTATTTTGGATACGGGGTGTTAAAAATAAAAGATATCATAAAACCCAAGATGAAGAGCTTAGGTGAGAGAGAACCACGAATAGAAGAATTTCAAGTCTGACGGTCGTTATGGAGTCTGAGAGAGAGAAAAACTAAATAAATGAGTATTTTAAAATATTAAAAAGAAATAAAATAAAAATGAGGTTTAACGAGTCTAGTTGTTATCGTTGAATGTACCTGATTGTGTTAAAAAAAATTACACTGACAGTGTACACAAGTTAATCGCTTAACGAGTGCGGTTGTTACCATTAAATTTACCTGATTGTGTAGAAAAACTTTACATTAACAATGCACACATGTTAATCTCTTTAAATATACTCTCAATTATATTTCAATTTAAAAGTATCATTTCTGTCTAACTATTGGACCAAACTTACCGTTTTTTTTAACAGCAGAGTGATATGTCATTCCATCTATGTATTAAAATGTCATATGGACCTCCACATGTGCATACCCATTTCATCTACCTCTACATCGACGTTTTAATATCCCTAATTTTACCCTTTTTCTCATTTCATCCTTTCACCAATCTTATTTTCACTCCTTTTCCTCATTTCAAATCTTTCTCCATTAAAAGTCCTAACAAGATTTCATTCACCACATAGACTTTAAAACAATGTTAAAATAATTTATTAATTCACTTGAAACATCGTATGCAAGAAGATATCATTGTGGTCTCAATGCACAAAATTTGACGGTTTGAACTTATTTGGATGCAGGGGGTTCTACAAATGTCCAAGACCCAATATAAGTTGTAAATTAATTGGAGGTTTATATGATTATATTCGAACATCTGTTGATTAAAGTAGCAATAACTATTTCTGTAAATTTGATGGTTGAATTGTTACAATACATGCATGTCACTTCATGTGAATATTGGAATGACAAGATAAAAAACTCCCACCAAGAGCGGTAAGTGTACTCCAAACCTTAAACCCTAAATCATAATAGATCTAAATGATAAATTATATGTCAAGAAGGTTGAAAAGAAGAAATTGAAAAATATTGTCTATGGAATATACGAGGTTGAAAGGGACAACCTGAAAAAAAATAATTTGAAAAAATTGGTACAGAAAATCAAAAAGTTGAAAACTATCATTTTCATTTCATATGTTTTGTTCATTGTGTTTGTTGTGAGGATCATGAAGTGAATGTATGTTCTTAATGAAGTGAATGTTTAGGACTCAATGTATGAATTGAATTTTTTTTCATGTTGTATTACTTATGGAATTTGTATTTTGTAATGAAGTTGTAGTTTTATGTTGAACTGAATATTTCATTTGATTGTAATGAAGTTGACTTGAAAAAATATAAAATGGACAAATATGTTTTGAAAAACTACTTACCTATTACATAAGTGGGATATATGTATAGTACCAAAGTTGGACAATAGAGAACTGAAACGATAATGCATTATCAACATTAAGTAAAATCTGAATAAACTTCACAAAATCTGAATAAAAATCAATTATTCATGCTTCACGAGATTGAATTGAGAAATTGAAACTAAATTTACAGAATCTGGACATAAACTAAGTAGAGAACTGATGAAGAAATGCATTAACAACATTAAGTAAAAACTGAAAATAAACTTCACAAAATCTGTACAAAACCAAACATTAATGTTTCACCAAACTTCATAAGTTAATACCAACTTCACGGCAAAAACAAACACAAACATTCATTGTTTTGCATCTACAAATTTAACCCAAAATAAACATAAACATCATTATTTTGCATGTACCAACTCCAACCCAAAATAAACAAACACAATCATTGTTTTGCATTTACCAACTTCAATCAAAAATAAATTAAAGTAGTCAACTTTAATTTTTGCACTATCCAAAACAGTTTAAATTTGAGATCTCTCATTAGCTTTTCTTTTCTTCAACTTGCCCATATTATTATTCTTCTCTCTCACTCTCATTTCAACTAGTTGGTAGTGATAACTTCTTACCCTTTTCAAGTGATCTTGGTAGGTGAGAAGGGTAAATTTGTAGGTTCTCTGATTCCATGATCACCTCTAAAAGATATCTCTATATTTGGTTGCCCTTTGTAGATTCATCATCATCTTCAATTTTGTGTGATCTTTATATATGACTTAAGACCTTATATCTGGATCATTTTCAGGCTCTCCAGCAGAACCAAATGGTTCATACTGTGTTGGTTGAGGGACTGAACTATTAAAATCATAAACTTCTTCATGAGCTTCTTCTTCTTCAACTTCTTCTTCAACTTCTTCCTCTATTCTTCCCCCCCCCCCCCCCCC
>NC_028645.1:74479707-74501062 GCF_001406875.1 Solanum pennellii
CCCCCCCCCCCTCCTTTTCATCAATGTTGCCCCCTGATCTTCTTAAACAAAGTAAAATAAGATGAGCTAAAAACTTAAAGGGTATAGTAAACTACATAGTACATCCTTACCTTGCATGTCCTTATATTGTGAGTTATGCACCACACTTACTACATCTCATTTTAATTTCTTTTCTTGAGTAAGTCCACTCTCTAACATTTTTAATTGTTGCATCGTTTTTCTTAATTCTTTTGATCTTTGGTCTTCCAACTGTTTTCACGAGATCAGATGGGTCTATTGCATGTTTTGGTAACACATTTAAAAAAAGTTCACCTCTTACAGGCATCAACTTAGCCCTATATGTCATCAAGTAAGCTTTCTTATTGTACCACTAATTAATTTTCATTCTTTGATTCTATCTACCGGTACAACATAACTTTGATGGTATGAGGACATGGAATGCCAGTTGACTGTCATGACATGTATTTTTTATCCACCAAGTTTAGTGCGTGCATTCTTCTCCCTTAGGCACTTCATATCCAAGATCACCATTGAAATCAACATTACATAATTGGCTTATCTTCATATATGCAGTGAACAATTTCATGCACTTATGATTGTATTAGTAGTCCATTTTCTTGCACTCTCTCTTTTAGTTTGTTCATTATCTTGATTCTCATATCTTCAAGCATTTTCAAATTGGCCTGCCTATTGCTTGCATGATCCAAAAGTAGAAGAACTTTGTGAAATTATTATCCATCATTTGATTTTTTCATATAGTATCCAAATATGTCTTGCATCATCTCTATGGTAGATGGTGAATACCTAAGAAAATTCTTGTCAAAACTATTTGACAATGCACCAATTGCACTCAACTAATCCTTGAAATCTTCTTCATAAGTACTCCAAGAAGCTACCAAAGCAGTTTCTTCATCTCTCTTGACCTAAATATCTTCAACCAGTTGGCCTTGATATTTATAACACAGTACCTATAATCAATAAAATTTTGATAGTTAATAAATTCAAGAGAACAAACAATTAAAGCAACATAAAGTACTTGTGTTTAGACAAAGGAATGACATCTTTTACTACTTTTATAGTTTTTTGTACATGTCAAATAATTAAATATACAACTATAAATTGTTATAAAAAGAGTATAAAGTTATTCAAATAAATACAAGAAATTATTTACCTTTTGCATATCAAGGTGGCAGTTTCATCATCTTTCAAATTTCAGTGAATTGTTCAGAAATTGTAGAAATCACATCCATGTCCTAGTTGTCTCTTTATCAACAATACCTCATGCTAATAGGTAAGCAATTCTGGCAATCATGTGCCGTAGCCACCAAAAGTTATCTCTTGTATTGACCCTTTAGTAAGGTCTCATCTAGTTTAATAAAGGGTCTCAATCCTCTTTCCATCACAACCACATTTCATTGAGGCATATGTACATTCTATGAAACTTTCTTTTACCTTGTTTCAACCCATATTTAAATAAATTAATCACAATGTTAATTTGTATAAGCCTTGATTCTTTTGTAATCATCTAACAAACTTCCTTGTAATTTTTGAAAAGCCATCCTTTTGGCCCTTTTCAACTTTGAGAAAAAACAGTTAAGTTGAATTGGTCCTTCAAGCCTTGTCTTATATTCTTAAGCTTGTACTGAGAAGTATTCTGCACTTTACTCTTGAAATATTGCACTAAAATAGTTGTGCAAGCTCTAGGATTTTTAAATGCATTTTGACAATTGTGATTTGTTTTAAGTGTTTTAACCTTAAAACCTGGACTCCTACCATCTTGTGAAATAAGAAGGACAAAAAAATAACCAATCATGCATTTATAATTCAGTCTTGTTCTGCCACTTTTTCCACTACTATAGGCTTGAAATTACTGTGCTAAAGTTCTTGAAAGTCATGAAGAGATGAAGTTCTTTGTAGTAACTGAGTTGTTCATTTACTTCTATAATTTTTTGCATCTTAATGAGCTCTAGCTCATCAAGGTTATATCCATTATCACAAGAATTCTCATTATCACTAGAATCTAATTCAGCGTTGCTTCTATATTTACACTCAATCAAGTATGCTTCACTATGGTGAATTATATTTGGTACAAAAATAGTGTCTTCAAAATTATCCGCAACAAAGAAATAAAGCACCTTAAATTGTTCATTCAATAGGTGTTGGAGTTTCATAATACCTTCAAACCCTTCAATCAAGTAAAATATTTCAGAAGACCTTTTCACAAATAATTTGTTTCACAAGCACAAACTCTAAGTTATGTGTGTGCACTTACATTATCTTATCATAGCCTAAGAAATTTTTATCAATGTCACTCCTAATAACAACATACTTCTTATCATATTCTAGTTGCGATTTTTATAATTTATTACCCCCATAATGCAATCTAGAGTCAACAAAAAGATCTTTCATACTAAACTTTGAAAAAATAAGCAAACGTAATGGGCCTTAGACAAAGTGACATAATGAGCAGAAAATGAATAAGATATATTTTAGGAAATTATGCTAAAAAAATAAAGGAAGTAAAAACTTGCAGGAATGAACAAGGTACGCTTTATGAAAAAAGGCATTGAGATCAAGTCCTTACCGCTATAAAACATACAAGGGTCACTTGTTTATTACTACATAAATAATAAAGGGAAAAAATTCTGAACAAACGAAAATGAATAACATACAGTTTAGGAATCTGTACTCAAAGAAAGAAAAAATTGTACCACCCCGTATTTGAAAAATAAAAATGAAACGAATTACAACAGGTTGCAGATGCCACCAACAGAGGCCACCCACTGCCCGTGGATGGGACCACGGACTGTAGGTGTGGTCTGTGGACTGGGCATCCAAGACCTCCATTTAGCCATGAAACCATGGCCTGACCAACGGACCATCGGACAGACCACAGTCCGTGGTTTGATATCCAAATTCCAACTCCCTGACTACCATCAATGGTCTTGAAGGATGAACTGTGGGTCCTTTCACGGTTTTTCGATGGGTGGTAGTTATTTGTAGGGGCAGTTGGATTTTTTCCTAATTAATTAATTCATTTTTCCAAATTCTCTAAAGACAACCAAAACTTCCTCTCACTGGAACTTGAAGAAGAAGATTCAACCTAGGGTTTCAAGCTAAGTTTCCAATTCCTCCATTGAAGGGTAGAAATTGGACTTGAGGTATAGTAGTTTTCATCCATTAATTCATTTCATTCATGGAGTCCCCAAATTTCTCTATTTTCAAAGTAAAATTTCCCAAATTAGCTGGGATTTTCTTCAATTACCATGGATTCTCTTGATTATTGATCTAAATAATTGAGTTATGTTTTAATATGCATGGATTGATGATTTAGAATTCTTGTATGATGTCTCCCCGATGAACCCATAAACCCTCGTGTTTTCCAAGTTGTGATCATATGATGTGGGTTGTTGATTATGAAAGAACAATTTTATGAACTAAAACATGAAGCGATAGAATCACATAAATTTATGATATAATCTCTAATTCTATATGTGGTGATTGAAAGTAAGTTTTGAACCTTGAAAGGAGAAAGTATGAGTTTATGCATGATTTGTATGAAATCTATGTAATTGTTTTAAGGGTGCTTTGAGAGTAAAGTGTCAATCATGATGTTTGAATGTTATGTTGTGAAAGGCTATTCTCATAAACACGTAATAGGATGATGTGAAAGGTTTTATCACATAATAAATATTCTTAGGTTGAAAGGCTTTCTCACCTAATTGAATCATAGAGCAACATGTATAGTAATGAAACTAGTTTTGGATTGGTTATCCTAGAATTCCTTTCCATGAATGATTAAATAAGTAAGAAATGACTATTCTTGGAAAATATGCTTAGCACCGAGTGGATATTGATGTGAGATAAAAGCTCCCACGTTACTGGAGGTCGTGTTTCTAGAAGCAATGTCTTGAGATGGAATCTCTTCCATTAGTAGTGGTCAGGTTTCTAGTAACAATCTTTTTTATCACATAAACGATGTGCCTCCATAGGATGATTATCTATTGGATCCACTTAAGCTACAAGTTCATGGTTCTACTTTGGGCAAGTAGAATAACTCTAATCGGTGTGGCAGACACCGGAGGATCATGTTATAGCTCACATAGTCTCTATGTCGGTTAAGGCTAATTTCCCCGTAACAAGAAGGATAACAAACTAAGTTTACTTCAAGAACTATCTCATATGAGTTCAAAGGTTTTTGATGATGATGTTAACTTGCATTGAACATGATTTTATGACTTATGTTTTCTAACTCTCTTATATCATGTTTAGTTGGTCAGTTGCATGTTATAAAATGAAATGTCCCTTTTAGCATGTTTTAAATATCTTTATACATAGCTATCATACTTGGTACATCATTTTGTACTAACGCATACTCTTGCTTACATTATCCCCCAAATATAGGGTACGACAGACAAGGTTCCCAATATCCTGGCTAGAGCTTGAATTTAATTATTTTTCTGAGCTTGGTGAGTCCTAATGATTCGAGTATGGAGTGTATTATTTTAGTTTCTTTCTTGTATTTCCTTTTTGGACATGATGTATGGGATGGCTATGATGAGATATGAGTTGAATTTCGGCTTTCGTTATAAAATATTTTAAACTTGGAATATTGTTTTACTCTTATTGTTCTATTTCTTATTTTATGAGAGTTAAATGGCTTGTATGAAGTCCTTCGGGTATCTATACGCTATGTTACATCAAAGATCTAACGCCCTAAAACAAACTAAGGTGAACTAGAGCTACGTAATGGTTTATTGAGTTAATTTTAAGTTAAAATGAGTTATATCGATGTTCTTAGGCAGTGTGTGAAGTTTGGTGACGTTTGGAGGTCAAACGTCCAAGAACGTTCATGACGTTCGCAAAGTGTGTCTTAGATAGTGCTTGTGTGTCTTGATGTGTTTGAGTGAGTTTTACGTGTTCTTTTAAATCGAAATTGATGGGGGGTGATCTTAAGACCTAGACGACTATATTTATGGGTTTAACGTCTAGGTAATACCCCACTTAGGACCCACAAGGGGCCCAAGAGAAGGACCCAAAACTGCCTTGGTAGTGTCCACCAACTAGGGAAAACGACAGTCAGTGCTCCAACCAACGGCCCGTCAACTTGACTAGTCGAATGGACCTGAAAGTTAGGCTATACAGGCCCCAAATGGAGCTAAGTTTCCACCCACGAAACCCCACCAACAGACCGTTGATGGACAGACGGTCAGTTGGTTGCAATCCGTCGATTGAAGGCTGTCCAAAAAAGTTGTTTTTCCTGTAATGACTTGGGGTGTTTTGTAAATTCACCCCAAGTCTTTTATGACCCTAGGATGATATTTTTAGGGTTTCAAAGTTATATTAGATTAGTTTTAAGTCCTATACCTAGAGAAGAACCCTCACTTCAAATGTTCAATCTCCCTCTCTAAAGAAAAACTCTCTCAAGTCACCATTAGAGCTAAGACTCAAGGAAGAACTAGAAGGGTTGGTTCGACGTGTTTCTTCATCAAAATTAGTGGTTTTCCTTCTCATTGAGGTATGGTATCCATTCTTGAACCCTCTTCTATTCAAGGAGCCATTTCTAAAAGATTTCAAAAAGGGTTTTCAAACTCAACTTTCTTCTATCTTTGATTCTAAGCATGGGCCCTCTTGTAAAAGTGTTTTAATGATTCAAATGTGTTTCTTCTAGTATTAGTTTATGATTTTAATGTCAAAATCCAACTTTTAGTTTAAGGGATGGGTTAAACAAACATGTATGTGTAGGAACTTTAATTTTCTTATGTTGTTATTATGATTTTGATACTACCCTAAGGGCTTATTATGATGAAATATTGAGGAATTTATTATAGGTGGTGATGGCTTCGTTAATTGGTGAGTTGCTTACATTGTATAATTTTTATTATAAATTGCTCTTGAGTGGTATGGTCCACCTTCTTGGTGGCAGTGTATACTTGATGTATTTGGATATATTTGGTATGTGTTGTGAGTATGGATTTGAAGGCCTAATGTGTGAAAAGAAGTGATGACGAAGTTGGTTCTTGTTGATATGTATTATGAAACTTGAAGTGAATGTCTTGCTTAGATTATGTCTAAAAGAAATAAACGTATATGTTGAGCATGCTAGTGTCTGAGAAATGATGAATAAATGTGTAAGCATGCCTAGAATTCAATGTTATGAAAGTAATGATTTATGTGAAAGGTGTGCTCACATGTACACACACAATCACACTTAAAAGGAATGAATGAATGAATGAAGTTAAAGAATGTGAATGAAAAGGAGAGTTTTGGGGTGAGCCTTCATTGTGAGTTCAGATGAAGTGTTTAGTAGCAACCTCACTACTCACAAGAGCTTTCTAATGTAGGTTGGAGGATGGATACCCATTGTGAGTTGAGATGGGATGTCCAAAAGTTATCCTTGACCTTTAGTAATGAATGTTAAAGACTCCATGGGGGAAATTATGCTTAGCATCGAGAGGATATGAAGAAAGGGTGGGTGCACGTTGTGAGTAGAGATGTCGTACCCAATATAACTTTTGAGATGAGTACCCCTTGTTAGTAGAGAGTGAGTTACTTAGTAGTAATATCCTTATCCCTTAATTATGCGCCCGCATAGGTGTAGCTATTGGACAAAGCCATGTAAAAGCTAAGAGAAAGACCCCACCCTATGCAAGTGGGAGGACCCTCATCCAATAAGGGTAGTATCGGTATTTCATGTCTAGATCTCATGGTCTATGTCAGTTAAAGCTATTTCCCCACAAAAGAATGAAAGAACTAAGTCTCCTAAAAGAACGTACTACTTAGGGTAGGTGGTGGTATGGGACACTATCTATCCATTGCACTAAATAGACCTTCCGAAAGGGGAGTTTTGGTGTGTTTTATATGAAATATATGAATTAAGTCTCCTAAAAGAAGGTACTATATAGGGTAGGTGGTGGTATGGGACGCTATCTATCCATTGCACTAAGTAGACCTTCTGAAAGGGGAGTCTTGGTGGGTTCTATCATGTGTTGTAAATGAAGTTAGATAACTTAAGGTCTACTATTAGGGAAGTATGTTAAAACTAAGTTTTATGTGAAAAAGTTAGAAGTGACTAATGTAGGGTGCTTAATCCAAGGGAATCTTCAGGGAGCACTAAGTGGGAGTAGTAGTATGGGATGCTATTCTCACATTGCACTTAGTGTAACTTATAGGTCCTATTGGAGAAGAATACTTACATGAAATCCTTCTTGTATGAACGTGTCTCAAATATCTAGCCAAGAGTGTGGATTAGGTAACCCTATGGTTGGCAGTCTTAAGGATCACTTTGGTGTGTCTTGAAGGGGGTGCATGGGTGATCCCTTCTTGTCTTACCTTATGGAGTCTTAGGATAACTTGATTAGGGAAACATCTCGGGAAATGATTTCACATTGCTTGGAATAAATTATTCACTGTAACATGTCACTACTTCACTGTAATATTTCTTGAAGTTACTGTGATGTGTCCTTTGGTTCTAAAATTATGGAATTTTTTTATTATGTGCTAAATGATGACTATTATACTATTTCAACTCTTAAATCATGAAAGTTTTACTTATTTGGCATGAAAGCTTATTTTTACTAAAATGTCCCTTTTCGCATGTTTTTGCATATGTCATCTTAGTACATTGTCTTGTACTAACCCCATATTTTTCTATACTTAATAAGTACAGGTTGGAGGCGTTTGAAGACTAGAAGACAAGCTTGGAAAAGATTCTCTCAAGACTAAATATGTCCTTATATATTCGAGGCGTAGTCGTATATCTTAGTTTTTATTCTAAAGACCCTTATTATGTATTTTTATTTAATGTAAAGGGCCATGACCCTAAGGTATTTTATCGTGTCTTTAAGTTGGCTTGTGTAGACGAGATCAAATCCTTAGCTTTTATGAAAAATGTTCTCTTTATTAATTTATTCGTGAAAAGTTTTAATTTCGCATCACTTTTAATGTCTTATGTAATGAATGATAGCTAAGGCTTGTACAAGACCTCCAAAAGGTCAAGTACGCAATTGTTCCGACCCGTGGGTTCTCCCTAACTTCTATGTGGTACTTTCGGATTGTTACAAAAGATGTACCCCTGAGTTGTCACAAAAACATACCGGGGTCATATGTTTATTACGACATAAACAATAAAGGGAAAACTTTGAACAAATGGACCATAGTAAACAATGAAAATTGGCATTGTAATCACACACATCAAATTCAAGTAAGACAATAAAAACTTAGAAACAAATAAGACATTTATGAAAAAAGACATTGGAACCAAGTCCAAACTGCTATGCAGAAATATAAAGGCCACATGTTTATTACACATAAACAATAGAGGAAAAATTTAAACATAGGACGTAATAAACTGAGGGTATTGGGACCATACACATCAAATTCAAATAAAATAATACATATTCACATATAAACAAATCATTCATGAAAAAGGGCATTAAGACCAAGTCCTTACTACTTTGTAGAAATGAATAAGTGCTTACACTTTACAAATATGTACTAAAAGAAAGAAAAAGCATACATGGGTTACTTATTTATTACAACATAAACAGTAGAGGGAAAAAATCTGAACAAACAGACCATAATAAACAAAGTAAAAGGGCATTGCGAACTCTGATAATATGATACATATTCACGTACAAACAAGTCATTATGAACAAGGGCATCAAGACCATGTCCTTATTACTATGCAGGCATGAAGAAATTAAACTTTAGGAATCTATACTAAAAGAAAGAAAAAACATATATGCGCCACATATATATTACAATAAAATAATAGAGGAAACAATCATGAACAAATATGTCATAATAAGCAATGAAAAGGGGCATTTGGACCACACCATCAAATTCAGACTAAACAATACATATTAACGTACAAACAAGTCCATTATGAGAAAGGGCATTGAAACCAAATCCTTATTATTATGCACGAATGAATAAGATACTACTATTTGATTCAAATTATTCCCTTAATCTAATCTTAACAGAAAGGAACATCATATACGAGACAAAATTCTCAAAAGATTACAAGTATGCATGATTGAATATACAAAATCACATGAATACTTCTAGTTTAACTCAAATAAATAAATTAATATTCCCTAAATCTAACATAATATAAAAGGATCGCCATATACAAGACAAAATTCTCAAAAGATTATAAAATCATAACTCATCCCGATTCATAACCAATTAAACCCAAAAGCATATGAATACTTTGAACTCAAATAAACAAGTAATGTATTTTCAAATCTAACAGACAAGAAGATTATACAAATCGCAAACCTAACTATGTTTCTTTGTTATCGTAAATATAATAAAATAGGAAGAATGATTTACTAACCTACAGACACAAATATCCACAGATGATAGCTACTTTGAAACCCTACCAGCGAAGAAAAATGCTAGCTACTTTGAAACTCTAGTGGCGAAGATAGCTGGTGAAAGAAAGCTTGCTTGGGTCTTTTTTAAGAAAAAGATGAAATGTGGGGGGGGGGGGGGAAAGTGAAATAAGCGCCATTAAATCATTAATGTGGAGGTGGGCGTGCACATGTGAAGGTTCATTTGGCACAGTGGTGTAGCCAGAAATCTCATGAAGGGTGTCAAAAAATCGCATAGGTAAATGAAAATAATTTAACAAACGGGTGCACTAAAATTTTGTAAATCAAACTATGTAACATTAATGATTAAGTTTCTTAATTAAAAATATACAAAAAAACTAAAATCAAACAACATATTATTTAGCTTTAATATTCATGTTTTTAATAGGAAGTGAATGGACAAAGAGAACAAAAGGAAAATTTAGTTTATTCATTCCTTTTATGCTTCAAGATTTTACGAACCTCTGATGACTAACAACGAGACATGAAAACAAAAAGTAGAATTAAAAGGGATTTATTGAAAGAAATTGTATATGGAACCTTTATCACTTTTAGTAGCTTTATAGAAATAAATAAATAGAATTTGTTAATTAACTTTAAATTAAATAATTACTTTTGAATTTTATTTAATTGTTTATGGAAAAAAAATCAAAAGTGAATCAATTAAAAGTTCAATTGGCTAATAACCTTTTCCCCCCTTAATTTTTTAAGTTGTATGTCTCTAATTTAAGATAATTTAATAGATAATATTATTTTTTTATTTTTTATAAAAATTAAAAGATGGACTATTAACTATGATTTAGAAGTTAATTAGGAGCATTTTTGAAATGTAATAAAAATTGTAGCAAGGGGAATCAATCCTACACGGCTGGTGGCAAAGGCCTTATCTTTGGCTGAGCAACAGAAACCAGTAGTCTACGAGACTTTATTGTTCAAGGTTGTCCAAGATATATTATTTGATCATTTAAATATTATTTTTTATATATATAGGTGTATTTTTGAATGAAGGGTGTCTAATTGGATACCCTCAACATAGTGTACCTGATGTGGCATATTAATAAAGACATGAGATGTCACATAACTCTTCTATTAAACAGAAGGGTCAAATAGTTAGACCGAAAGGACACTTTTGAATAAAAATATAGTTTAACAGTATATTTAATCTATTTATTATAGTTAAAAAATAATTTTGACCCTTTTTGAATATCAAAATGCCCTCATTTCACCTATTAGGTCAAAAAACCTCATAACCTATAAGAAATAGTTCAAATTTGCCCTATTTCTACCTAAAAATATGATTATCAACTAATAAATGTTATTCAATATGCCCGCAGTTTGTGTGATCTTAATATTTTAATAATAAATATAATATTTTTATAATATTAAAAAATAGTTTTAAAAATTCTATTTAGCCTTCAAATTTAAATAAAGTAAAACTCAATTTTTTAATTCATTTTACTTCTATTAGAAAGGATTGAACAAGAGAGATTGGGAAATTTTCTGATCTATCATTCCATTCAATACTCTGTATATATACAAACATTTACTATTAAAATTAAATGAAAAATAAAAACAAAAACCAACTATACACCTGTCCTCTTCTAATTTGTACAAAAATAACAAATTTATTCCCTCACATGTTCATCACGTGAGCTGAACTTCTTGGAAAGTTCCTTTTCCTGTACAGGTGGCTTTTGATCCAAAGGCCATGATTTCATCTTACTACCTTTGATCAACAGCTCAGATTCTTCCAGATTAATTTTATATTTATGTTTTTGATTTGGTTGAGGAGGCATTCCTCTTGTCTGAAACTTGAAACGTTTCTTCTCTATCTTTGAGGAGACTTTTCTCTTATCTGAAACTTGAAGCGTTCTTCTTCTTTATCCTTTACATATCTGCTTTAATTCAAGGATGAAGAAGAAGAAGATGGTTGTTGTTCTGCAATATCCCCCCTCAAATTGGAGGTCGATGAAACCCCCAATTTGTTCAGTACAAAACGATGGGAGTCGCCAGATAAAGGTTTGGTAAAGATATCGACAAGCTATTGACTGGATGGAACAAAGGATAGTGTGATTAAACCGGAAATGAACTGCTGACGCACGAAATGACAGTCTAATTCAACATGTTTCGTTCTTTCATGGAAAACGGGGTTCTTCGCGATGTGAATAGCTGCCTGGCTATCTGAGTGGACAGTTATTGGCAAAGATGGAGGTATTGAAAGATCGGGAAGAAGACGAACAAGCCAGGTAATTTCAGCAGTGACCCTCCTCATAGATCTGTATTCTGCCTCTGCAGAAGATAATGAGATGGAGACTTGTTTCTTCGATTTCCAGGACACAGGAGCACCACCAAGAGTAATGAAATATCCACTAACGAAGCGTCTGCTATCCCTGCAGGAAGCCCAATCAGCATCGCAGAAAGCCAGCAATTCAAATGAGGGATCTGATGAGAGGAGAATTCCCTGTCCTGGATCTGTGCTAAGATACCGTAGGACACGAAGAGCTGCATTAAAGTGAGATTGTCGAGGTTGCTGCATATATTAGCTGAGTGATAAAACAGCAAATGATAAATCTGGTCTAGTATGTGTTAAGTAATTCAGTTTTCCCACAAGATGTCTGTAGATGGTGGGATTCGAGAGAAGTGGACCTTCATCATCAAGTAATTTGGAATATGGACCAAGAGGAGAAGACACTGCTGTACCCGAACAATCAAATTCCTGAAGAAGCTCTAAGGTGAATTTTCGTTGATTAATAATAAAACCATGTTTTTCTCGGAATACTTCCATACCCAAGAAATAATGAATATCCCCCAAATGTTTAACCTTGAATTCTGTGTTGAGAAAATGCATAATATGGTTGATTTCTGATTGATCATCACCTGTAATCAAAATGTCATCGACATAAACTGCTATAAAAGAGACCAAATCTCCATTCTTTTTATAGAATAAGGAATAGTCATTTAAAGAACTGGTGTAGCCTTTATAAGTGAGAACTCCAGCAAGCTTAGCATACCACTGTCGAGATGCTTGCTTTAATCCATAGAGGGATTTTCTTAAAAGACAAACCAAGGTAGGATTGTAAGTGGGCATACCAGTAAGGAGCTTCATGTACACTTCTTCTTGTAGATCCCCATGTAAAAAAGCATTACTTACATCCAACTGATGTACAAACCACCCTTTCTTAATAGCAACAGTGAGAAGACATCTAATGGTGGTCATCTTGACCACTGGTGAGAATGTCTCAGTAAAATCCACTCCTTCTCTTTGAACATCCCCTCTGACCACTAGTCTGGCCTTCAGCCTCTCTAGTGTACCATCAGACTTATGCTTAACCTTGTAAAACCCACTTACAAGGTAAGGGTTTCTTACCAGGGGGCAACTCTACCAAATCCCAAGTATGATTATACTCAAGAGCAGCTAGTTCTTCATTCATGGCAGAGATCCATCCAGGGTGAGTAGAGGCTTGACTAAAACTTTTAGGCTCAGTAATATTAGAAATAGAAAGAAAAACATGTTGATTTTGAAGTGATAAAGATCCAAAAGAATAGGCAGTGTGTGTAGGTGGATGAACAAAACAAGCATTTGTAAGATCAGTAAGATATATGTTGCTACAAACATAATCACAGAAAGGTACCCTGGTCGATGAGAAATCCTAGTGGACTTCCTGGTGGGTTCATTTGGAACAATAGAAGGATTAGGAGAAGTAGGAGATAGATGAAGGGGAGATTCTTGCAAATGAGATCCTGTGTTTATTGGGATGGATGAATTTGTGGTTTCTGGAATATCTGGAGAAGGAGGCATAGATTGAGAATCACATAAATCAGAAGGGGAATTTGGAAAAAATGGTGGAGAAGTGGGTGATTGAGAGGCAAAAGGAAATTGATTTTCAAAAAAACGAACATCTCTTGAGACAAAAACTCTTTTTGTTTTTAGGTCAGCCAACTTGTAACCTTTCTTCCGTAGAGGGTATCCCAAAAACACACAAGTTGTAGCCCTAGGTTCGAACTTAGCTCTGTTTTGAGAAAGAGTGGATGCATAACAAAGGCATCCAAAACACCTTAGGTTGTGATAGGTTGGTTCCTTCCCAAAAAGAACCTCATAAGGAGTCTTTCCTTTGAGTACCCTGGAAGGTAATCTATTGATGAGGTGTGTTGTTGTTAAGATTTCGTCACCCCAATAGGAAATAGGCAAATGAGATTGAAACATAAGAGCCCTTGCAAGTTCTAGCAAATGTCTATGCTTTCTTTCTACTACTCCATTTTGTTGTGGAGTTCCCACACATGATGTTTGATGTAGAATTCCTTGTGATCTTAGGTATAGACCTTCTTGAGTCCCTTTCCCTAATTCTAAAGCATTGTCAGACCTTATGCACTTAACTTTTCTACCAAACTGTCTTTCAATCATGGTTAGAAACTCTTTAAGAATAGGAAAAGCATTACTTTTAGAACTCAACAAAAACACCCAAGTACCTCTACTACAATCATCCATTATAGTGAGGAAGTATCTATATCCATCATAAGTGCATGATTTATAGGGACCCCATGTATCAATATGAATTAAATCAAACACTTGCTGGGAATGAATTTGACTGACTGGAAAAGGCAATCTAGTTTGCCTTGCTTTAGGACACACATCACAAACATGATCAGAATTGAAAGAAGATTGAATGAATGTAAGATTTTTCATCACTGAATAAGGAACATGCCCCAACCTTACATGCCAAAGATTCATAGTAGGAACTACATTTGCTGAAACTGGTAAAGAAACTGAATTTGACTGAGGAATGGAATTTCTTCCTTTTTGAAAAGAAACTACATTGTTTTTTAACAGAACTTTAGACTTAGTACTAGTGGGCTGCATGAGATACAGTCCTTCTTTCATCTCACCAAAAGCTTTAGTGATCCTCATTGAAGGGTCCTGTAAGATACATCTACTAGTTGTAAGTAACACATGACAATTATATTGACTACACAATTTATGCAGACAATAAATTGTACTTAAAGATAGGAACATGGAGAACATTATGGAGAGTTATCTTGGGCAAAATAGGTACACTTCCTGTATGAGTCACAATTATCCTGAAAGAGTTAGGCAAAGTGATAGTCATAGGTGTAGGAAGAGGAATCAGAGAAGTGAAAGATTTGGAATCAAAACACATGTGTTCTGAAGCACCTGAATCAATGATCCAGGTGCTGGAATTGAAAACTGAGAAACATGAACTAGAGTATTGTAAAATTGTACCAGCAATTGCTCCTGCATTGAATCCAGTTGCAGAGTTACTTCCCTGCCTTACTTGGATATCTTTGGCAACCTGTTCAACCAAATTAGCATACTGGTCCTTGTTAAGATACTAAACAAAGTTGTTTTCATGATTGGAACTATTTCCAGGATTAAGATTGCTTCCATTAGCTTCCTTATGTGAATTGTGAACTGCCTCAGTTTCAACACCTGCAATTGCCCCATTTGCTTTGCTTGGATGGAACTTAGACTTGGTGAATTCAAAATCATCAGGAAATCCTATGAGTCTAAAGCAATTTAATTCCACATGTCCTGTCTTTCCACAATAAGAACAAGTGACATTAGGATCATACTTGGTTCCTCTTACTTTTCCCCTTACTGCTCCTTTTCCATTTCTTTGATTGTTGTTAACTGCAAACTTCTGTGTTGTATTTGTGTTTCTCATTCCCTGATTTCCAGTTTTCTGATTAAACCTTCCTTGAGATGTTGCCATGAAAGCTGCAGACTCAGCATTCAAAGTTGAATTGACATATACTTCCCTTTGATTCTCATCTTGAAGTAGCAGAGAGTAAGCATGATCAATATTTGGCAAAGGATTCATCATTAAGATGTTTCCTCTTGCTTGTGCATACACATCATTAAGACCCATTAAAAACTGGATCAACTTTTGATCTTCCAAGGACTTCACTAATTTATCCTTCCCTTGACATGTACACACACAAGTACAAAATATAGTGTGATTGAGAGAATCCAGTTCATCCCATAGTCGTTTGAGACTGGTAAAATACCCTGCTATGTCACTGTTAGCTTGAACAAGACCTCAGAGTTCTTTTTGTAAATGATATAGCTTAGCACCATTAGATCTACCAAATATGTGCTCCAAGCTATCCCATAATTCCTTTGCTGTCTTGGAATAGATAACACTGTCCCCAATGTCCTTTGATAGCGAATTAAGCAGCCATGATATCACCATATCATTACAGCAGCTCCATTGTTCATAATTAACTGCATTCAAATCTGGTGCTTTACATGTTCCATTGATGAAACCTAAGTTCTTTTTCGCAGATAATGCTATCAGAACTCCTCTTCTCCATCCTGGAAAACCTCTTCCATCAAAGACTGAATTGACAATGGTCATTCCAGGTGAATCAGAATGAGCAAGGAAATAAGGGTGATTGTTATTGTGTGTGGTGTTGAGATTGGTGTTGACATTCACTTGAGGAGTCGTGTTCTGTGGAGGGATGTTTTCTCCCATCTTGCTATTAACTTAAGAGAAGATTGAAAGATGAATTAGATCGAGCTAATGCTCTGATACCAAGAAAGGATTGAACAAGAAAGATTGGGAAATTTTCTGATCTATCATTCCATTCAATACTCTGTATATATACAAACATTTACTACTAAAATTAAATGAAAAATAAACAAAAATAAAATAATGAACTATACACCTGTCCTCTTCTAATTTGTACAAAAATAACAAATTTATTCCCTCACTTGTTCATCACGTGAGCTAAACTTCTTGGAAAGTTCCTTTTCCTGTACAGGTGGCTTTTGATCCAAAGGCCATGATTTCATCTTACTATCTCTGATCAACGGCTCAGATTCTTCCAGATTAATTTTATATTTATGTTTTTGATTTGGTCGAGGAGGCATTCCTCTTGTCTGAAACTTGAAACGTTTCTTCTCTATCTTTGAGGAGACTTTTCTCTTATCTGAAACTTGAAGCGTTTCTTCTTCTTTATCCTTTACAGATCTGCTTTCATTCAAGGATGAAGAAGAAGAAGATGGCTGTTGTTCTGCAATACTATTAGCATCTTATATTCTTTTTCCATTATGTAACCATTTTAGTCATTTAAAAATACTGAGATATTACTATCAATTATGTTAAGTAATGTCGTATTTACACTCAGAGAAAAATTCAACAAAAACCATTTTACTATGGGCATATATAATGAAATTCTTCTTTCTCCATGACTAGGATAACGTTTTTATACAACATACATTCAGGTTAATTCACAGATTAGTTCATATATTTTATTTCAAGCAAATACTTATATTAGGTAAGACAAAAATTTAGATTTTTCTAGAAAAAAAGTTACGAATCAAAAGAAAACTAAATAATTGTCAAGGTACAGTAACAAAATTATTGTAATGTATAATTAGAATTAATAAATATTTGAGTCATCTATAATATGCTAAGGGAATTTTTTATCTAATAGGTAGAAGGAAGACTAAATTTGAACCATTCTAATAGA
Source organism: Solanum pennellii (assembly GCF_001406875.1). Classification (NCBI taxonomy): domain Eukaryota; kingdom Viridiplantae; phylum Streptophyta; class Magnoliopsida; order Solanales; family Solanaceae; genus Solanum; species Solanum pennellii. The sequence continues at coordinate 74,496,576 of NC_028645.1, forward strand.
TTAAGGGCAGGGGGCATTTTTTAAAACTATTTTCAATATGTTAAGGACATTTTAATCTAATAGGTGAAAGAAACGACATTTTTGACTAGTAGGCATTTTTTAACCTTTCCCTAATTTTGAATATGTCATGCCATAATTCAACTTAAAATGTTATAAAAAATAATAGGTGAAAGAAATGACATTTTTTACTAGTAGGCATTTTTTAACCTTTCCCTAATTTTAAATATGTCATGCCATAATTCAACTTAAAATGTTATAAAAAATAATAGGTGAAAGAAATGACATTTTTGACTAGTAGGCATTTTTTAACCTTTCCCTAATTTTAAATATGTCATGCCATAATTCAACTTAAAATGTTATAAAAAATAAATGTTATTTAAAATAGATTAAAAAGAAAAGCAAGATAAATAGACTGAATGAGAATGTATACACCTATCATTTACTTTGAAATTTATCAATTGAAGTTATATACGAAATTGTATACACTTTTTTCTTTTTGCAGTTTTTGAAAAATGAGGTTGGAAAACTAGTTTGGAATAGTATTCGAGTTTCAACTTGAATCTGACAATTTTATTAAGCTAGCATTCAATTATAGATTAATTTAAAAAAAAAAAAAACTTTTTGGAATAGTTTTAAAACTTGAAGTTCTATTAAAATATGTATTAACTTGAAAAGATTGAAGTTGTTTTAAAACACTTCTTTTATATTTTTCCTTTTTTTATTAATCAATTACGCATTTTCGAGATTTATCGAAAAAATAAAAATTAAATAAAATTGTTAAAAATGAGTCGAATAGTGAATTTAAAAGAAACTGATTTATGGGTCGGATTAGGTGTTTATGAATCAGAATATCTTTTTATTTTCATATAAATGTCATGTGGTAAGGTCAAAATGACATGGCAATTCTATGTGGCATTTAAAGAAATAAAAAAATGAGTTGGATATGTCCAACATGGCAACTAACGCCCATAAGGGCATATTCGGACCAAAAGTTGGACGATGAGAATATGAGTAAACCAAACTTTAAACGGAGGGCATATCTAAACTTTTTCAAATAGTTTAGGGACATATTTGACATTTTTTCCTAAAAATAAATGTATTCTCCAAATTTATAATCAAATATGAGTTAATTTCACTTTTTACTAATTATGCATATTTTCATTAATTAAAATTTTTATACTATATTTTAAGTTAGATACATTGAGATACATCATTCTATAAAATAAGTTTCCAATACAGCCCTTAATTTCTTCATAATTTATGTATAAATTGTAAGCGCCGCTTATTCTTTCGCAAACTCCGTCAATGTTGACGATAAATCATAGCCACGGAGCACAGTTGCTCACAGTAACAAACCAAAGGATGGAGCAAACACCATCGTGGTCAGTATTATGTTGTTTATCATTTTTTTCTACTTTGAGGTTTAATGTTGCTTGAAAAAAAATGACTATTTGTGAAAGCAATAAGTGAAAGATTTATGTATGTATTTGACACATTATTAATGTATCTGACACGTTATCAAATTAAGATTATGTGTATCTAGCTTTTATTGTTGTGTCTGATTACGTGTATATATATATGACAAAATACACTCATGTATATTTGAATAAGAGTTCATTTTATTAATAAGTTTAAACTTTATTGAATCACAAAAAAGAAATATTTTGATTTTTTTAGAAGTTGTGATGTGGTATGCCCTCTAAAGTTTTTACAAACATGATTTACAAATGGTTTATGGATTATTATTTAGGTACACACTGGTTTGTAATATTATGTATTTGACAAAATTTTGGTGCATCTAGATACGTCTAGGTACATGTATCTCGAGATACATAATGTCAAAATTAGATGTAATTTTTTTTAGATACATTGTGTATTCAAGTGGACCGCATGTATTCCTATATATCTAGTATCGCAGATACATGTGAATCACACCAAATAAACAAACTATATATATATATATATAGAGAGAGAGAGAGAGAGAGCGATTTCCATGTATCTAGGATACATAACGAATCTCTTGCGCCTCTCTCCCTAGCTCGCTCGCTTCTCTTCCTATTTTAGCGTATCTGATAGCAAAAATGCATGTATCTAAGTGTATCTTTCTCAATATATTGTAGGAAACTCTTACTAAGGGGCAAAATACGTAATATCTTAAAATTATAAATAATAATAGTAAATGTGATAATGGAATATGTCTAATTATGTAAAAAAAATTATTCTATATCATACAAAAATGGACTATGCGGGTGTAATGCGAAAATGTGAACTATGTCGATGTAATTATTTTTATTAGACAGTAATGTTTGTTCTTATTTTCAACAGTACTGGTTCGTCTATCTAACCAATTCGATCATCTTATCCTTTAAATTACACTTACAAATTTTTTGTTGTTCCTTTTTTAAGGTAGACAGTGACGGTTATTGTTGTTATAGGTAGAATAGTTATATGAATATAGTTAAATACATGGGTAATTGACAAAAATCTAACTAGTGTATGTGCTAATTACTTAGATGCACGTTATTTTGTTATATTACGAATCTCATCAAATTTTGATGTGTCCAGATATGTCCATGTATACCTATTTTGGAATACATGAGGTCAAAATTATAAGTAATTTGTTCTAGATACACTATATTCAAGTGGATTCACATGTATGTGGGATAGACATACAAATCTAGTTCGCCGCTCTCTTATCTCTCTCGCATATCGGGTATCTTAGATACATGTGAATCACATTAGACACATGTATGTAGTATATACCTACTGTATATAGCATGTATATGAGATACATAGACAAATCTCACTTATTTCACCCTTTTTCAATACATCTAAGTGTAAAAAACATGTATCTAGGTGTATCTCACTTAAAATAGGATGTGAAATTATTAATTAATAAGACAAAACGAAATTATTCAAACTAGAAAAAGAATTAATAAAATTATTTGTGTAATGAGATAGTAACTCCTAAATATAACATGAAAGAATTGATTTCAAATAATATTTGACCGCTACAAATGAATGATTGTTATAATTACTACTGCTAGTATAGATAAGGCCAAATATATAGATAGATTTATAAATTTGTTGATTTTTTCTCTTCATGTACCTCAACTATTTTATTTTCCTATTAAATCATTAAATCACCCATAATTTGTTCCTTTTAAATACCGTTGGTTGATGTGAAAGCAGATTTTGTGAGGATATTGATAGAGAGAATACATATGTTGTAATTAGTTCAATTAATTACAAGTATTAACATATTAGTTTTAATTTATAAATTAAATAACTATCATAAGAAAATTGTATATAATAGCAAACTAATAACCTAAATTAAATGGAATAGCTAGGGTTTGATTTAATTGTGCTTCATAGCAAACATTAGCTAAAATTTGCCAGCGTATCTCTCCCAGAAATCTCGCTCACCACTCTCCATTCTCGCTCGCCTCTCTCGCTTTATACACAGAAGTGTATAATTCTGTTTCTGTTTTGTATAAAGCGAGAGAAAATTGTATATACACATGCAAAAATATATATCTTCGTGTTATACACTTAATTATACAATTTACAAACATTTTACTTCAAATATTGCAGAGAAAAAGGTCAACGAATTATACAATTGCGAATTATACAATTGCAGTGAAATACAATTTTCTCTAGCTTTATACAACAAAAGTGTATATATTGTGCTTCTGTTTTTGTATAAAGCGAAAGAAAAACATATATGTTCTTGCTATACACTTAATATTGCAGCGAAATAGGCAGTGAATTATACAATTGCAGTGAAAATAGGATAGCGAATTATACAATTGCAGCAAAATAGGCCAGCGAATTATACACTTGTATATATATAGCGAATTATACAGTTTTTATGTTTGCTATGAAGCGCAATTATGCAAAGTTTGCTATAGTATACAAATATGAAATTTTTTGTTTGCTATATGTGAAAGTTGCCATATTTTATTAACTAAATACATATTATATAATGTCATATAATTAATATGTGAGAAATAATATTAATAAGAGAAAAACAATTTGTAATTATCTGTTGCACCTTTTAATTTTTTTTTAAAACTTATCACGTGTCAATCCAGAGTCCTATTTTTTTTTTAGTAATTGACAAGATAAATTTTTCCCTTGATTTTCTCTTGAGTAGTTGACTCTTATTTTGATATTATTCCAAAGATAAATATTCATTACTATTCACCGTAGGTTTGAACAAGTAATTTTTCTCTCTTTAATTTATCTTTTTTGCTTTTCTTGATGTTTTTTTTAAAATTTTGATGTTTTTGTTAGTCTGATTTTTTTATAAATAAGAATTCTATATTTTTAAAATTTTATTTCGTTTTTTATTTTATTTTTAATCCAAAACTTAAATTTTGAACTCCTTCTGGTGTGTTTTCTCATATCTAAAATACATTTTTTTTTGGTGAAATAAACATATTTAATTCTAAAATTTGGTGTTTATAACTACGCGCGTGTATATA
>NC_028645.1:74501459-74539441 GCF_001406875.1 Solanum pennellii
TATATATATATATATATATATATACTCATAATTAAAGATTTTATGATCTCATATTATTAATAAAATCTTAAAATGTATAGTATTTTATGATCTCATATTATTAATAAAATCTTAAAATGTATAGTACTTTACATTAATTATTTTAGTTTAGACTTTTAATTATTACATGCGTTGATTTTTGGATAATGATATATATTTTTTGCTACAACTTTTAACAACAATATATAATATGCATTGTTTTATATTATTTATTCTCCAAATTTATACTATTTGTTCTAAACTTTTAAGTTGGATACTAAATGTATATAAATTGGATATCAATTAGATACAATATTAACTTGTTTTAGCTTGTCTAATTTGATCGAAATATCAATTGCATTTAATTTTTTTATTATCTAGTGGGATATCTGTTGGATACCAATACCAACTAGATATAATATTAATTTATTTTAGGTTGTCCAATTTGATTGAAATCTCAACTGTATATATGTTGGTTTTATGATTTTTCAATGGGATATCAGTTGGATAACAAATGTATAACAATTGGATACAACATTAATTTATTTTTGGCGGACTAATTCAGTTGAAATCTCAATTACATGTTGGGTTTTCAATTTTTTTAATGAAAAATCTGTTTGATATCAAATTTATATTAATTGGATACAAAATTGACTTATTTTAGACTAACTAATTCATTTGAGATTTCAATTACATATAGCTTTTTCAACTTTTTCAATTGGATATCAATTATTTACCATATGTATATCAATTGGGTACAACATTAACTAACTTTGGCCGGCTAATTCGATTTAAATCTCAATTACATGTTGTTTTTACAAAATTTTCAATTGGATATCAGTTTGATACCAACTTATACAAATTGGATACAACATTAACTAGCTTTAGCTTTGGCTAGTTCATTTGAAATCTCAATTACATATTATTTTTTTTCAATTTTTCCATTGCGACATCAGTTGGATACCAAATGTATATCAATTTCATACTAAGATTTGATTTAATTTTTTCAGTCAATATCAATTGCATACCAACATTACATAATTTTTTGCTATTCATTAAAAATACGAAAAACACAAATGATTAATTAGTACACATAATAAATGTTCTAAAATCATAATCATTAAGATAAAATAAATCAAAACATGAGTTTGCCACAATAAAACGATCAAATCATAATTGAAAAAAATATGTCTTTTTCATTAGGGTAATTTAAACATGTCTTCATGTAGTGTGTTCCTCCCGAGAACATGTACTACACGTAGGTCTTAAATTTCACATCAGCAAACTCTTTTCAGCGTTCAAGTTGTGGTTTCCCAACAATTCTTTTTTGGATAATTTTCACATATAGCAAATAAAAAATTCATATTTGTATGCTATAGCAAAGTTTGCATAATTGTGCTCCATAGCAAACATAGAAATTGTATAATTCGCTATACATATACAGTTGAAGCAAATTGTATAAAACGAAGTGTATGAAACAAGAAAGAGAAAGACACTTGGGCAGAGAACTGTATAAAAACGAAGTGTATAAAACAAATTGTATTATTATAAGTGTATAGAATGATTATATACAATTTGAATTTGTATAAAATGAGAAAGAGAGAAAGACAAAAGAGACTTGACAAGGAATATACAATTGAATCGAATTGTATAAAACGAGAAAGAGAGAAATTAGATACAATTTGAAAATTGTATAAAACGAGAAAGAGAGAAAGGCAAAAAAAACTGGGCAGGGGAGTACTTTTATTGTATAATTATAAGTGTATATGACGAAAATATATGTACTTGCATGTGTATATACAATTTTCTCACGCTTTATACAAACAGTATACATTTCGCTTTTGTTTGTATAAGTGAGAAAGGCGAGGGTGACGAGCGAGATTTGAGAGAGTGGCGAGCGAGATCTAGAAGAGGGGAGAGCGGGGAACAAAAATATATGTATTTATACAATTTTCTCTGCTTTATACAATTAGAAACAATTTTTATACACTTGTGTTTGTATAAAAAGTGAGGAAGCGAGCGAGAGATTGGAGGAGAGTGGCGAGCGAGACATTTGGGAGAGAGGCGTCTGGCAATTTCTTGTAAACGTTTGCTATGGAGCACAATTAAATCAAACCCTAACTACTTCATTTATTTTAGGTTATTAGTTTGCTATTATATACAATTTTCCCTTCTTTTTTAATCAAATCACACTAATCTATACTCCGACAATTTTTGAATTGCATATTTTCTTGTTTTATCATAAATTATTGTGTTAGTATTACATGATACAAAAATACAAATAACTTTTATACATATGTTATATCAGTATACAAATTTCATACCATTTTATGCATACTTTTTATACCTATTTCATGCCAAAAGTAAACACCAATTCATACCAGATACATATAGAAAAGAATACAAAATCATACAATTTACAACTATAATTGTTTGTTTCAGTACACTAATTCAACTCCACTATTATACACAATTTCATACCAATATAATGTCAAAACAAAAATTGAATCATATTATATTTGTGCTATAAAAATTATAAGTTTTCATACAAATTTGATATATTATAATCCCAATGTCATACAAAATTTACATCAATTTTTTACCAGTCATACCAAAAAATCAATAATTACCCATACAAAGAATGAACAAATTTAGTTGTAAGCATTCTTAATCAGTATTCATTCACAAATTAATCAATAAAAATATCATACAAAATTTATATTTAATCAGTATTCGTTCACGAAATTCACTGCATTTTCCAGTAATCTTTCCTCATATCAACTTTCAACGCCATAATTAAAATTATTATACACAAACAAAATTTGAATATTTTTTACTATCACTGTTCATATTTTTTTCTTACGTTTGACTTTTATACAAATAAAACATTGCAAAAAACACTAATCTGAAGATCTCATCTATAACAATACTTTATTAATATTGATACGAAGTTTCTTTATAAGAAAATGAAGATTATCAAATAAAAATGAAAAGAATTTAGATGAGAGTGACTACTAACTAGAGACAATATTAAGAAGAGAGAGAAACATTGCATAAAAAAAATTGTTTTGAAAGAATTTTAACTACTTTGAGCGAAATAAGAAAAATAAAGTATTTTTTTTTATGAATCTCTTATTTCTATGCCTCATTTTAGCTATCATTAATTGTTCAAATTATTTATTACTAATGTATCCTTTTTACCTTATTTAATTTTCATACTAATTATTTTTGCTGTTATTTAAATCATTTTTTATTTTACCGCAATATCAAAATCTGCAAAATTTATTATTATAACTTGAAAAATAAAAAGAATAATACCATAACTTATAATTATTACTCCTATACCAAATATAAAAATTTCACAATTCTCAAACGTTTGATTGATCCCAAGCTAAAGGACGACCTACACAAGGATGAGGACTTCGAGAAATAAGTTCATTTTTAAGTTTTTTTTCTCCCAGAAAGCAAATACAACTAAATCTCTAGCACCAAGAGTTGAGTGTTATGGATATTTTAAAGACTATTTCATGTCATTAAATTAAGGTTTTATTGTTATAGTTTTGATAATCGCATTTTATATCTAATAGTTTTGTTTGTTAGAGAGGTTGTGGTTTGTATATTTCGTGCAGCTTGTATAGCTTGACCGTGGTATATTTCTTGCGACTTGTATTAGCTTGTCCATGGCATATTCCGCTTGTGAATATACTAATAGAATAAGTATATACAAATTATGTATTTATATATTTAGGAATTTTCAGAACTTCATTTGGATATTTCTTTGTCAATATACAAATGGGGTAAGTTATTATGAATTTTTCATAAATAGTATACAAATAGCTAAGATAAACATATACAAATTTTGGACTTTTACAGTTAAAAACCAAATTATACAAAATTCTAAGTTTTACAATCAGGCGAATTATATAAATTTGACAAATTAAACAAATAGCAAAATTTGGAGAAACTATGATCATGAATTACAACTTTTCAAGACAATAGAATAGCTATATCATTTAAATGTTTGTTATTCTCACAATTTTCCCTTAGAATGAATCCTAAGTTTAACATGGATTATTATTATTATTATTATTATTATTATTATTATTATTATTATTATTATATTTATATTTATATTTATATTTATTTTTTATTTTTATTTTTAAAAAAACCCAGACCCATCATTGAAGTTTCAAATATTGGTTATTATACATTGAAGTAATTTGTACTCAACCTACTGCATTATTAATTTATTATTCATACTAGCCAAGTAAATTATTTGAAGAAATTGAACAAATTAAACTTTAGTCCTCCATTGATGGAGTCTGTTGAGAAATTGAGAAAAAGGTGAAATCTTTGTTATGACTTGTGAGTGTTAAAATTTTACGATTGGATATATAATTAACAATGATGCTAATCTATTGAAATATTAAGAATTAAGTGGGTAAGTTTATGAGTGCGTGGTAGGACTATTTCATTTTTAATTAAAAATCTCGAGTTCGAACCCTAGATTTGAAGAAAATCTTTGTTAAAAGACACACCATCGAATATGGCATGCAGTGTGCAATCCAAACTCCAAATACCAAATGAGAATAAAAATGAATAAGTTTGATTTTCACTTATTAAGATAAAAAAATAAAATATGACAATGCATATGAAAGAGGCTACTTGTTGCTCAATATGACTTGTATGTTTCTTTGTTTATCTTAAAAAATCAAGTTTACATGAATTTCCTAATGTGACTTTCTGTTATGCTTGTATTCTATTTAGATTTAAGTAATTATTTGAGTTATTACGTTCCGTTTAGGAGAAGTAGGGAATTTTCTAGAATCCAACTAATTCGAATTCATATAAATTAGGATAATCGCTCTTTTTTTATCATATTTAAAACTCGTAATCAGCCCTACTGCACCACAATTATTGGTGGTGCAATTTCATATATCAAAATAATTAAATTACAGTCTCAATTACCAGCTTATAGCAATTTTAAAACTTTTATATGATTTTTAAGTTTACTTGTAAAATTATTCCCTTATATGATTTTTGAAATGTAAGTAAATGTAACGTATCATGTTTTCTGTGAGGTCAGTTAGATCTTTAATGATGCTCAAATGTAATTATTTTTAAAAAAATTCTCTTTTTAATTTCTTATTTAATTATTTTATTAGTTTTAATTTGCTTGTTTTAATTTTTTTTAGTCGGTTTAAAAAAGAACAATTTTTCCTTTTCAAAAATTCAACTTCTCGTTGATATGTTTGGAACCACAAGATTAGAAACTATTTTGTACATTTACATATATCTAGTTTAAGATCATAAAATAAAAAATTCTTAACTTTTTTAAACTCCATGTCAAATTAAAAGTAGATAAATAAATTATAACAAAGATGGTATTTCTTTTACTAAATATAAATATAGATGTACAATTTTGTTTTTTTTTTTTATCTTTCAACTTTTTAGTTTTAGGTTATATATTCCATAATTTGGAAGCTATTTTTTAAAAAAATAGTAATTAACATTTCTTTCCTTTTTTTCCCTCCAAGGTTAACAATCCTTTATTCTTTGTTCTTCTTTTTTCCCCAACGAAATAAGATTTTTATTAATTCATTAAGGACAATATATGCACAAAGAAACATACAAGATCGTTTACTATTCAATTATTTCCCAAGAAATTCCTCGTGCTTAAAAAAAATAAAATTTTTTTACTTAAGTTATGTTTAAATCGAAGACTCTTTTCTTCAAATATCAATGCGTCAAAGACATAACTTTTGTTAAGACTTTCCAACTTTAAATATATATTATTTACATATATAACTTAACATATATGGCTACAGCTACACCCTGATGACAAATAAAAATACAAATTTATTTTAAAAATAAATGACAAGTAAAAATAAACTATATAAATAATATACATATAGATAAAAATTAATTAATACTCGATGAAATAACGATCACATATATTTATCAATCTAAATAAACTAGTGAGGACATTTTCAATTAATTTTTTTGCACCGACGCAAAATAGACAAAAATGGAGCACCGCACGCTATTTAATTATTTGTGACGATGGACCAAACATAATGTACTCTTATTTAGTACACATTCATCACTGTCAGATGGCATTTGCCAGTTTGCATCAACTTTTTAATTTTTAATTATTATTACTATTAATTATTAATATATGAAGTCAAAAATAATGTTGTTGGGGCTTCTCTTTTTTGTTAGGACCAACATCACATATTTTTAATTAAAAAAAATAATTATATTAATTTATTGAATTAATAAAGTAAATTAATATAAAGCTAGCTTTTTCCAGTTTCAATTTTAATCGGACTTTTATACTCATATACATTAGTTGAAAAAAAGGTTTAATATATTTTTATTTAAATGTATAATAGGATAGAAATTAAAAACGTTAAATGAATAGAATTCTTTTTAAAATTATAAATATTAACATGAAAAAAAAATATTATTATTTAAAAATATTAATATTTAATATGTTAAATTTATGAAATTAAAGGATACAATCAAATTAAATATAAAATAAAATATTTATATAAAGTAGATGTTAATTTTTTATATGAAATTTATAATAATGTAATTGTAGTTTGTTACCATCTATCTGAATACAAAATAAAATATTTATATACCTAAATTTGACATAAGTTTGAACTCAATTTAATTTTTTTTTTCTTTTAATATTAAAACAAATTAAGAGTGATGAATGTTATTTTTTTAATGCCAAATCAATCAAAGAAATCATAAGTCAATTATTTTTTCCTAATTTAACTTGATTTGCTGATTTAATTTGACTTGAAAAAGTTGATTTGTACCCCCTAGGCTCTAGCAAAGAGCTATTTATAGAGCAATTGCAGAGATCTATATAGTAAGTACTACAAAACGAAATAATTAAAAGTCATCTTAATTAAGATAAAAAGTAATTTTAAAAGATTTTAACCAATTTTTTTTCTTCTTTTCACTAAGCACCCCCTTTGATTTCCACACAAATTTGACAAGCTTCCACACAAATATTTATTTAACATATACTCTAACAAAATAAATATATAAAGAAATTATGGCTTTCAATTATTATTTTTTGTTTATAGTTAAGTTACTTTAAGTTGATCTTCTTGCGATCAAATTATGATATAACATTTATTGAGATATTTTCATAATTATCAGAAGTAAATTTAATTATCGTCTCAACAACATTTACTTATAGATATAAAAATAAGTTTTGCAAAGAAGTCTGTTAATAAGGTCAAGTCTGATTAAAAAAATTTCAAATTATAAACTTGACTTCTTTTAAAAAATTGTGATTTTTTTCTTGTGATTTAGTTTGTGTCACCTATTCCTTCTATTGTATGCATCATTTTTTGACATTATACTTTTACATGTTATAAATCGTAATTTAATGCAGAAATTGTTTTGTCATTAATGTCCATCTGGGTCATTTAATTTGATTCACAAAAGTACTTTTATATTGGGATTATATTTAATCAAAAATAATTGTTTATGCAATGATTAAGGAAGTGTATAATCATGGAAAGAATAATACTACTTTTTCATAATTGAATTTCAAAAAAATATGATGACCACAAAATTTCATAATTTAACTTGAAGTTGAATTTAGAATTTCTATGAATTTGAAAATAACAAAAAAAAAATTTCACTCTAAATTACTTAAAAATAAAAAAATAACTATAATTTGTATTCATGCACTAAACATAACTTCAATTATCAATTATTATTTTTCAGTTTACAATTATTTTAAAAATATAAATCTCCCAATAGCACATGATTAAACGCTTTATATATAAATCATTTAGTTTAAAATAATACTTTTAATAACAATGTCAGACATTAATTTATCCATATCAAAATTTTAATGACGAAATTAATTTATGTTATTGTTTTGTCTTTTACGTATTTCATTTTCTAATGAAAGAGCATTTTTATTTTTTTTGTCTGATGTGTTTTTATACCCCACTTACCAACTGATTAAAAAAAATAAAACATAATTTAATTAATCATCAATTGGACAACTGGACAAGCAAACAACTGAAAGTAACTTGACAGAATAAATCAATTCATCTATCTATTTTGGTAGTTTAGTGTTGGTATATGTCGACTTGTTAATTAATCTAAGACAATGTGGTTAATTACTTAATGATTTATTTCATTTAAAATCAAAATTAAGGATTAATTAATAATGGGTTGTTGGGACAGAAGTTTCATCAAATAATTTATGTACTATTGCAAAATGATAAATAAGGATATATTCTCTCATTCATCCCTTTTTATTTTTAATGTTACGTTTTTCGAAAGTCAATTTAATTAATTTTTAAAAGTCAAATTTAAATTACATTAATTCAATATTTTTAAAAAAAATATTTAAAATTTGTACAAAAAATACTATAAATTTAAACTTTTACATATCAATATAATGAAAAAATACACCGTAAAATATTAGTTAAAGTTTTTGTAGTTGAATAAAAAATGCTTAACCAACGACTGTTTGGTTGGGAATAGTGGGAAAAATAATCTCCATATAAAACTTGACACTGTTCATATAATGTTGGTTTAACGTCCCTTTCTTCATAATGGTTAGCGTTATAATAATCTATGTGTTATTAATATTTTGATTTTATTTTCCCTTTTTTGAAGAATAATATATGCATAAGTTATACTAATCTATATATAATTACATACACAAGATAAAATATGAAATAATAATACAAAAATTAGTAATATATGAATTAAATTTATCAAAGACAGAAATAACCCTTCGTGTAGTAATGGATATCTTTGTTTGTTAAATACACAACAAATCAAACAGCTAAAAATAATAAATGTCGGAGAAAGAATGCATTTTAATATATCAAAATATATAGTAGTAATACTTTGTACGAGTTAGTAGTGAAAGTGTACATTATTTCTTTGTGTAATATTTATTTCTATCTATGACCACTAAATTCTAAAACATATGTTACTATTAACTATCAGAGGCGAAGCGAGGATTAAGAGTTTTGGAGTTCTAAATTTTGTTAGTAACTGTCAATTAACTTTGTTAGAAGTTCACAAATTAATATACATAAATATTTAATTATTTTCTAGTACATAAATATTGAATTCGTCCAAACCCATGAACCCCCCCACCTACATTTTAATTACCCTATGGTTTAAAAAATATAGTAACGATTTCTTTTTTTTTTCTTTGTTTGTTTTCATTCGGTATTCGATATTCATACTAGAGTCTGATTAAATTCATTTTTTTGATTTTTCATTCTGCGCTCCGTATTCCACATTGCGGTCCGATTAAATTTGGATTCAGAAGTCCCCGATATTGAAGCCCGATTCAGATTCAAAAGTCGCACATTTGGGGATATTCAAAAGTGATACATTAGGGGTAAAATGCTCCCTCACAAAAGAGGCTTCGTATAAACCTCTTGGTTAAGAATAACTGAATACTTATCAGTCCACCACAATCCATATTGGCGGAAGAACAATTTCATATTTGAGCAATTAAAATGTTCTCTATATGTGAACATTATATGATTAAATATGGTTTTGTTTTTCTAACATATGAATATTGTGCATAATTAATTTCTTTTAAACATCATAAATATATAGTTTAAATAAATAATTAATTAACCATTGATCGTTTCTCGAGGTATATTTAAAAGGAGGAGTGCCAGATTTTGTAATTATTATTAAAACTTACTTTCCTCAGTCCGAAATTGTTTGTATTAGATCACATTAATTTGATATTTTAAATAAAAAATTAGATATTCTAAAATTGTATAAAAGTACTATAAATTACAATTTTTTATATATCAATATAATAAAAAAATATTAAAAATATTAATCAAAATTTTATATTTTAACTTTAAAAATAGAAACCACGGAGAGAGTACTTCTAGATGCTAGAAATAGAATATCTACTCTCAATGCTCTTTTTTATCTTCATTTTCTCACAAAATCTAGACGTTTTATTCCTCTTTGTGTGGCTTGATTTGTGGAAATCTTTCCAATTTTTCACAATAAAACATTAAAAATATGACATAAAAATAAAGAATTGAATTCAAGAATATCCAAATAGAATTTACTAATTCAGGAGAAAATGACTTGATTCCTAAAAGAGTCATTCGAAGAAAGAAATGAATTTTGAGAGATCTGCTAATAAAATCACATATTAATTCAATATATACACGTCAAATATATTTAAATTTATAATTCATAAGTTAACAAAACCAAAAGTTTCAATCAATTCATGAGGAGAAATTAATAAAAATAAAAATTATGGTAGGACCAACGCCGCACCGGTCGCCTATGAAAGAGCAAATTATCCACTTTTTAAAATGGTAAAATTGTGATTAGATATACACTACCGACATCAATTATAATTATCTATTATAAAATGTACAACGATGTTTGTTGAGTTTATTCAAAATAAATAAATAATTTTATATTTAATTTTTCTATATTTAATTTTTATTTATATTTTTTACAATATTATATTTAAAAAATAATATGATTAAAATTATTATTTTATTTATAATTTATTAAAAAAATATAAAATAAATAATAAATAAATATTGTTGAACAAAAGAGAACGTTGGAAAAGTGAAAACCCATTCCTCTTGAAGCTCACATTGTGCTTCAACTACAAATAACGAATACTTCCACATTTTACTCTCACTTCATTATTTCAAAGTATTTACTCCCTTAGTTTAGTTGTTATATTATTTTTTTAAAAGTTAATTTGATTATTTTTAAAATTAAATTAAATTATATTAATTTAATATTTTAAATAAAAATTTATAGTAAAAGTATTATAAATTTTAATTTTTTGATATTACTATGATAAAAAAATTTACATGAAAAAATAAATGATAAAATTCTAATAAAAATTATTATTATTCGAATTTAAATAATAAAGTTATATGGATGGAGGTGGTAGTAGATATATTTTCATAGTTATTATTTATATTTTTCAAATTTCAAATTATATATGGATTGATTTGAGTATTATAATAAAATATTTATATTACTTTATTTGTTCACTATATTATTTTGAAATATTCAATAAAAAATTAATAAACAATTTTTTTATAAAAAACCTTTTTATCTTACTTTTAAATACTATTATTATCAATTTTTTCATAACTTATATTTAATAAAACAAATTTGATAAAATTAACCATATCATTTACTGTTTCTTAATAACTATGTCAAGTCAATTAATTTATTTGACCTTTTCTCTTTAATTAAATTTCAAAACAAATACACTTTGTTTTGCAAGTTAAATTAGATCATTTTATTTGAAACAGAAGATATAATAATTCATCTTTTTATCCATTATATATTTAAAATCATCTATTAATGAGAGGTACTAATTTAGTGTTCTTTTTTTTTTTCTTCAAAAATTTTATATGAAATCAAAATACATTAAACAAGAGAGGTAAGTAAGTAAGTATATAATGTATGTTGCTCTTCATGTGAAGCAACCTAAAAGGGTAATCCAACTCTGTATAGAAAGAGAAACTAAACTAACAAGAAGAAACCCCATTACCTCTCCTCTTTTGGCTCACCTATTTTGCTTCACAATTGAGAGTTTGGTTGTGTCAGGGTGAGTGGGTGTATGGGTAGCTCAAGCTCAAAGGGGGTGTTGTTGTTGTAGTCATAGTGTGTAAAGAGACCTGGCATGGTATTGTCTTCTTGCCCCTTTTGTTAGCTGCCATCACTGTAATGTTCTTCTACTTCCAAGATTTGGGTTCTCATGTAGAAATTTCAAGTACCACCTGAAAATTTTACCAGATCTCTCAAGAACAACAACTGTCCTATCTGCTTTGTAAGCCCCTTTTCTCTGTATTAGTCTGTTTTGTTTTTCATTTCTGGTAAATGGTTTTCTCTTTATCACTTGCTTTTTGATATTTATTTGAGCTAGGAATCCCTAGTTTAATGGGTTATCTGTAGCAGGTTATTTGTTTTGCTGATTAGTTTGTTAGATCTATGCGTTGTGCTTTTTGGGTTTTAAGTTAACAAGTGTGCTAATGAAGTTCTTGGTGATTTGAAGTTAAGCATATTGTTAGTGTTGGTTGTTTTTTATACAAGGATTTTCAGTTGATATTCTTTTTTGTTTTCACTATTAGTTATTGGATCCTGACTTCAATGGGTTTAGATCTGTCAATTATAGGTTTAGTTGTACACCTACCTTTCATATTTAATGCTTGCTAATTGGGAAATTTTATGAATTGAATGTAATAGGTTGCTTGTAGGATGGGAGATTATAATTGATGAATTTATAAACCATTTTTTCAGTTTGGCTACTGGCTAGTACTGAATTGGTGCAAGATAGGTAATGATAACAATATCAAACTGAAAAGTGTTTTACAGTGATATCTGTTATAAGCTGCTGGCAGAATAGGTGCTTCTACAATAACAACATACCGGACGTAATCCCACCAAATGGGGTCTGGGGAGGGTGGTGTCTCACAGCCTTACGCCAGTACCTTGTGAAGGTAGAGGCTGTTTCCAATAGACCCTCGACTCAAATAAAGCATATAAAGACTCACGTGTGTAAATTTGTTTCAGTATGACTAGTACTACTAAATAATGCGAGACTGGTTGTGGATGACACATTTATAGTTCATTAAATTGTTTATGGGAGTAAAATTGGTCCGTTGGAGTAATTGTTTTTACCCTTTAGTGTCAATGATGGAGTGGTGGAATGGTGAATGTAGATTAGTTATCGTAATCCTGTTGTACATTGCGACACTCACTTCAGATCCCAAAGCATAGTTGAGCTCTCAAGAAATTATCTCATTTTGTTTATACGCTAAATGGGTTGTTTTAATATTTTTCATGAAAATCCGTATCTGCTCAAAATTGCCATCTTCGGAGTATATCTTCTGTGGTATGATATTAATCATTTGGTAACTGGTCGTGATTTCTTGATAAGTGATCATAGTATGACCCATCAGTTCATATTTTCACTGTATGACTTCTTAAGTTTTAATCCAGCACATCTCTACTTTTCTGTTTAACGGATAAACCAATGTTCTGGGTCAATTGTTAATGGTTTATGATTCACAGTACTAAGTAAGAGAGTGTTAGGGATGAGCTAGAAGTTGCACTTTTAACACCATATTGTGTTTTAGCTGGAAACTCTCGACGTTTCCTAAATTGAGCCTGTAAATTTTGGTAATTAATTTACTTTTCATGAATTATATTTGTCTTGTTTGAGGTGTCGGGTAGTACCCCAAAACTATGACCGTTAGGATTACACATGAAGGATAATAAACATTTTTGTGTGAAAAAATCAGCAATTTTGACTTCTCTTTCCCACATTATTGCAAAGGGCCTAACCAAAACAAGTCTTTTCAGAATTCAAGTTCACCATCCTGCTTACTGCTAAACAAATGGTTCCATTGTTGTAAGAACATTCTTCTACTAGATGAAGAGATTCTTCTACTAGATGAAGAGACCAAAACCTTCTAACGCTTGATATTATCTTTTTCTAATAATTATAGGTCTGAAAAGCTTTAGCCTCTTTGGTAGAGAAAGAGGAAACTGAAGTTCATAACAAGAAACTCTTATATAACGTAGGTCTTGTTTTATTGGGAGATGAGTAAGAGAAGCTCCTTAACCATGATTATTGACCGCACCCCTTCAGGTTTAACTTTTATGAGTCAAAGATACAGTCCCTGTTTCAATTCATTGATTATTTCCCGAGGCTGATCAGATGAATTTTACAGCTACTTACTCATCTGCTCTTACGAATGTTTAGTTGCTTCATATATTTTGTAGTTCTCATTCCAGATGATACTTTTACAATTTTCGAGTGTGTTGATACTATTTAATCTATGATCTCCAGGACATGGGAACTTTGGCACCTGAACCTGAGGTCACATGCTCGAAAAAGTACTTAGCATTGGGTCTGAAGATATCTGGCAAGGAAAAATCAGGAAAACCCAGAGTTCTATCACTTCTTTCAACACTTCTTGAGAGGTCTGTTCAAAATAATGAAAGCTTATTAGAAAGTTCACAAAGTGAAGATGTGATCACAATATTTCATGGATCAAGAGCCCCCTCTCTCAATATTGAACAGTACTTGGATCGCATTTATAAGTATTCATGTTGCAGCCCTTCATGCTTTGTGGTCGCACACATATACATGGAGAAATTCATTGAATGCACTAGTGCTCATTTAACTTCCCTCAATGTTCACCGACTACTTATCACAAGTGTGATGGTGGCAGCAAAATTCATCGATGATGCGTAAGTTAACCTCAGACATGATCTATCTGACCTCATTCTTTACCCCCAAATGTGTAATAGCTTCTATACATGCTTTAAGATTTATTGTCATGTTGAATAGTCAACAGATTGGATAGTTGAGTATTAGAGTCCAACCTGAAACCCTGTTCCAACCACATGCAACGAGCTTTCCCTTTGTATTACTAACACATAGTAGACTCAAAAGGAGTCATATACCATGCATGCATTTATGTTGTTCTTTCATTATCTGCTTACTGCCAGAAACACAAGAAAAGGGTGTTGCTAAATTTTAATTCAGCAAAGGACCCTTGCTTATTTTGAATCTTTGTGACGTGCTGCGTAATTTTCAGATTCTATAACAATGCATACTATGCAAGGGTAGGTGGTGTAACCACTAAAGAGTTGAATAAGCTGGAGATGAAATTCTTGTTTGGATTGGATTTTCAACTTCATGTAAATGTCCCGACATTCGGAAGCTATTGTTCTCTCATAGAGAAGGAAGGCACTGTAGGTCTCCAGATCGAGCGCTCAATTCAGGCATGTAGAATCAGTGAGAGCTGGTCAAACAAAGACGATTCCAAATGCGCACAGATTGCAAGATGAGGTTTTACAATGGTGAATATATCATTGCAAAGTTGATATACCCTTCAGACATGGAAGAAACTGAAATGCTGGGTTTTGTACTATAATGTCTAGGTAGGAAAAAGTCATAGCAGTGTGATACACTTTTTTTTTTTTTTACATATTTTTGTCTTGTGCAGATTTTCTTTACTGTACTAGTGTAGCTCCCAGGAACCCTGGTATCATTCTTTTTCATGTTCTGCGAAGTTCCCCGCGGATGTTGGTCCCTATAGAATGAGGGGCATGCTTGTTTAATGTTTACAATCGAAGTTTCTTAGGATTTCAGGTATTATTTTGAACAACCAAGTTTGAACCCACAAGGGTTTTATACACAATGCTCTTTTAGAATTTCGCCTCTATCTGCAAAGCAGAAGTAAGATTTGTGTGCACTTTGACCTCCTCAGACTTCACATTGTGGTCTTACACAAGATATGTTAGTTGTTGTATGATTGTAAGTACCCCAAGGATCATGTTTAGTTAGCAGGATCTTCTTGACTTCGATGTATAGTTTTTATTTTTGTTTAATACATAATCAACACATAGCCCATTAAATTTGACCGAACATTTTATTTATATATTCGAACTAAGCAACAATAACAACATATCTAGTATAATTTCATAAGTAGGGGTTGAAGAGAATAATATGTATGTAGATTTTACCTCTACCTTATCCAGTAGAAGGCCCAAAAAACAAAACACAATAATTATGAAGACAAGCAGTAACAATAGTGGCTCAAAGAACAAAACATCACAATTATGAAGACATAAGCAGCAACAATGGTGGGGTTGTAAGAAAAATGGAGGCATACAAGAGAACAAGTAGTGAGAAAATTAAGAGTGAGAATCACAAAAATAGTAAAATAATAAAATACCAAAAATATACTTAGCTGCGGAGACCAGATGCAAAACTATATACTTTTAGTCTTCTGTTCAAAATTTTGACTTCCACACCCTCCTATCAAGGTCCACTCCTAAATATGAAATGTCAAAAAGTTCAATAAAGTCGAGAAGCAAAGAGAGGCCAAAGATTATATAAGAGCACAACAGGCAGATTTAATTGGCAGCCGGAATTACCAGTTGCTGTGAATTAGTATTCTATTCTATCTTATGTAGGTGACACAAGCTACGAAGCTATAAACTTTAGACCTAAGAATATTTCTTTGACGGGTGACAGAGTCCTTTAGACTTTCTTGTTGTGATCAGGTTAAGGAGATTCAATTTGCTTGGTTGAGTTCTTTATTGCTTGTTTGTACCACTTCTTAACCATCATTAGTTGATTATTTAAGTTAAATTGCTTCCTCTCATGGACCATGATTCATGGTCAATCTTCACTACAGTTTTAGCTTGTGTTTGCACCAGCCATAATCACAAGAGATATACAGGTGATCCCTAGATTCATTATGAATTTGGTACAAAGTACATTGCAGGTACACAACCCTTACCCAATTTGTGTAGTCTGTCCATGGCCAGCAATTAGAGCCAGATAGTGAATGTAGTCTGTCCATGGCCAGCAATTAGAGCCAGATAGAAGCTGTAGTCTGTCCATGGCCAGCAATTAGAGCCAGACAGAAGCTGTAGTCTGTCCATGGCCAGCAATTAGAGCCAGATAGAAGCACTATGGTACATCTTGAACCCATTAATTAAACTACAAAATAAGACGTTTGCAGAGGTTTCATCCATCTTTTTCATTGGATATTCTTAAAGATGGCATATAACCAAGCATATCGAGTACACAAGGGGCATCATGTTTCATCATCACCTATCATATATTGGTTACCAACATAAAAATGAATAATCTAACATCAAGTTTAGTGTAAAACTCGGAAGGGTTCTATAAGAATCTGAGTACCACACCCACTATATCAAGATTTTCAATGTAAATACTCATTCTTTCACCACATCAAAGACCATTAACAACATAGCAGGCGTTGAAACCATATAAGCTAAGTTGACCCAAAGATCTAAAATTAGTGCATCTTTGAGTAAATTTTACATCAGCGCTCATTTTGAGACTATTAAAATAGTAACCACTCCTGTACATACTACCTTCCCCCGGTTACAATTAATAAAAAAACAAAACTGAATCTGAAACATCTAGACTCGCATGTCATTTTGAATAGCCGTGGTAAGCGCCCTTTCAAAGTAACTTCGAGTTTCAGGTAATACACGTTGAATCAAATGCGAATACCTGCATGGGAGACCGCATCATGTTAAACACATACAAGAGAAAACCCACATTCTCAATCAGTTCATATATCATTTTTTGGATCAATGACATGCTCCACAAGTTTTCACATCAAATAAATTAAATAGGACATCCAAGCTTGATTCCCCATGCACCAAAAGCCCATAAAAAATAATGTAATTAAGGATAGAAAAGTCCAGGACATACCATGGCATAACACTTAATTGGTCAAACTTTTCCAAAATGAATAGAATGCAAGCATTACGCAACGTCAAAGCGTTAAATGCCTCTGACAATTCGAACATGAGAGAGACACTTTCCACAGATATATCCTAGAAAAGAAAAAAATCATTAGAGCATAAATGTGACAGGAAAACCCCCCAAACTCCCAAAAGAGCTCAGCACTCACTTGTGCAATGGCATACTCGCAAAGACGTTTAAGGCCCTCTAATAGATACTGGTCTGCAGCTCTTAGAAGATCCTGTGCAACATCTAAATTAACATCAACAGATCCTGTGTATATGTACCTGCAAGCAAGAAAGATTAGTTCTTAAAACTGCAAGATTGACTTCCAGGATCTATACCGAGGATGTAAAATGGTAACTAAAGATCATTCTACCTCATCATCAACTCAAAAACGTCCCATCGGATATTTGGGATTTCGATGTCTTTGGCATCTCTCTCCTGCAATGCGTTTACTACAAACTATTAGAAACAAAAGTATCAACATAACCCCAGATACACTGACAAAATTCAACCAAAAATATTGGGCTGACTCCTCCTGCAATGGCCATGCATACACTATCTTGGTTCTCATAAATCCCCCCACTTCATTGTATCTTAATTTGACTGGGTACAAAGTTTTTAAAATGATGACTTCTGAATCTTATGGTCTTAAACTAAAGATGCACATGCAAGTAATGTACCAAAATGCCCTTGAATCTTGTGGAATTAAAGACATGAACAAAGGATAGTTAGGCGTTCTTTTGACACAAACTAAAAAGGAGAGTAAGACATAAATCAAAGCAGCAGAGTTACATCTATACAAAAGAAGACAATAATAGAAAATGAAAACTTTGAAGCAATAACAGGCTTACTCTTTGTTTGATTGATAAACAGGCTAGCAAACTCAAACAAAAAGAAGATAAAATAAAACATATTAGGTGCAAGATTCAAAACTCAATGGATAATGGCCTGCTCCTCTACCCTTTCACTTAAGCAAGATGTCAACTTTAAAATTGGCGAGAGATTTTTACAATGGATCATGCGTTAAACAATTAGGAAATGAATAAATATAGAACATAAAAGGCAGACTATAACTCACCCGGTAGCCACCATCAAACATAGCTCGAAATGCATCAGAAGAAGCTAGTAAACAAATCCTATGGGCATAAAATCGTTTGCCTGATAGAAGAATGAACAAAAAAGTTAGTAGAACATTAAAAAGGAAAAGGGGAAGAGAGTCACATTATTAAAAATAGAACCACTCTTACCCTCAACTAAAAATGTTACATCAGATAGTGTAGAATTATTTACATATTGTTCACCCAGATAGACCTGGATTTAAAAGAAATTATAAGAGAAAAAAATGAGGGGACGAGATAAAACATCAGGATGGAATAAGCTGCATCATCAATTGAGATAAAATATAAATGGAAGAATGGATACAATCAGCCAAATAAGGAACAGAAAATGGTCAACGCCATCAGCACCTAATAGCCAATATAGGGTGGTAAAAAAACAAGCTTTCATAAAAAATGTAAAGCACCTCATATTCTTCCAGATTCATCAAAAGTTCGTCTCATTATCTACATCCTCAAAATAGAAGAACCGCCCTAGCCTCACTTCATGTCCTACTTAACACATAAACCTAGAGGCAGAAACGACACAAAATTTGAGCACATGCTCCAGGGCTACTTTTCATGTATTCAATTTTTACAAATCAACATTGTTGGATTTTCCCAAATCAAATGATTGAAGACCTGAACAGAAAGAGACTCTACAAACAACATTTTCTGACTCAAAAGAAAACCCCTTACTCCCCCTCTCTATGAGGAAAACCATTCTTTGCCAGGAGAGGTTGCCCAATAACTAATATATCTCTCAAAGAGTCTAAAGCTCCAGCTCAGGCAGCAAAGACCAAGAAAGTGGTGTCTGCCTATTGTAAAAACATCATTAGCGCACTACAAGTTTCTAGTCTTGGATAACTATTTGGGGGGTGGAGGTAGGAGGTCAAATTTTTTAGTCTGCATAGCGCACTACCTTGAATTTTTTTTTTAGAAATTGGTCTATAGGCATGAACATGTAAATTTAGAAACAAGAAGAAAAATGACCAAACATATTAAATTTGCATAGCTATATTTTATAAACTTCAGAGAGTTTTACCTCCCTTTACTAAATGATGGAACAAAAAGACACAATTGACCAAAATAAATTTGACATTTTCTACATATAACGCACCAATTTAGTAACCTTTAAGGCCTGGTCTGTTCATGGGAGTCATATAGTTCACTAAATTAGTACGCTATATGTAGAAAATGTCAACTTTATTTTGGTCAATTATGTCTTTTTGTCCATCATTTAGGTTCCAGACTCGTCAAATGATGACAACCTGACTAAGCACTACATGTACAGAAGTGGAGAAATTTAAACAAACCAACTAATAGTCAAAACTAAATCCTGCTTAAAGCAAATATTTGAAGAATCTTAGTAGTGCAATCAGAATGGAGACTAAGATAAACAAACCTGAGGTACTGGGGAAGGAGGAGCAGCATCGACTTGTGAAAGTGAGCTAGCTTTATTAGCCAATTTGCATAAAGCTGCAGAGCCATCTCTTTTGTGTTTCAAGTTTGTTGAGTCAAAGAGCTCCAAAAGCAATTCTAATCCTACAAGTGCATAAACAAACAGAAATTTATTTTCACTGCCTGACCAGAACATGTTAAAAAGCAATCTTAGGTTTAAATCAAACATATACCACTGTTATCAATGAAAATGATCTTTTGGTCATCTGGTGCGCAAAGATGGGCAAGGGCTAAAGCAACTCGTCTCTGAATAACCTTCTCCCCAATACGCATCAAATATAACAGATGGCCCAATATCTACCAAAGAAGGAGAAAGATATTACATATTGTACCCACAAATAACCTAATAAGATTTAACAAAAGAAATTTCAGAAAAGAAAAAATAAAATTGTGGAGAAGGGAGGTAAGTTGCATTCATGTCATCTGAAGACGAAAACAAATAATTTAAGAAATAGAAACTCACTCGACCATGGATCTTCTCTTCTAATCTCTTCAATGTCTTCGCCACACAATCTCTAGTTGGCTGCATAGTCAGGAACTCAATTTAGAACTTAAGGCAATATGTAAAAAGAGAATAATGCAAACTCATTTAAAGCAACAAAGGTACTTATCCTTGAGAAAAAACATAAAAATCCAAAAGAAACGACATCAAGAGATCATACTTGGACAATAAATTCTCCATCCTGAAGCTTTTGAACACCTCCGACCTTTATAAGATCAGCAACATTGTCCTATAGCACAAAGTCACAGTAAGTCTAAAGAAGCATGTAAGTGCATGAAATTAATTATAATCAAAGCATATATGATCTGATGACATGCAACACCTCATTATCAGCAAGCCCATAAAGAGCGAATGCAGCATTATGTTGTAATGATCCATTTTTTGAATCAAGGAGCTTCAACAATGGGATAA
Organism: Solanum pennellii; assembly: GCF_001406875.1. Taxonomy (NCBI): domain Eukaryota; kingdom Viridiplantae; phylum Streptophyta; class Magnoliopsida; order Solanales; family Solanaceae; genus Solanum; species Solanum pennellii. The sequence continues at coordinate 74,522,278 of NC_028645.1, forward strand.
TTCCACCACAGTGAGCAATACCAGCCTGATTGTGTGTGTCCTGAACATCATGGAACCACTAACACCCGGTCACATTGTCGTACTAAATCCTCAAATCAAATTAAGTACTATGAGCAAAGGAAATGTTCTTGCACCATCAATCATCACATCTGAAGTTAAATTAGAGCTCCAAAGAGAGTAGAGTTAATATACTCATGCACCAAACATTAGAAACATCACAGCATCTTGATATTAATTTGCTAGGGCTATTAAAGATTCAATCAGTCTTACTCTTTTTTTGATAACAAAATTTTTTTTTAATAACAATTCAATCAGTCTTACTCTTCACAACTGTTATTGTGTGATTATAAAACATGAACCAAAAAATTGTGAGATAACAAGGCATATATAATCTATCTACATCTAAAACAGATCTACTGATGAGGAAATATTACAAATCTGAGACCATCAGTAGAGAAACTATAAATCACAAGAGATTGAGCAGCTGCAAAAGACTAAGTGATGAAAATAATACCCTTCAAACCACACTTTGATTTTGCTCAGAGTCAGCACTAGAGCTTCCACTAAATTTAGGTAGATTAAACTTCCAAACTGGGAAATCATTACTATTGTCCTTCAATCAATTTTTGTGCCCAAAAGAACCAATCTCTTATTCTCTTAGGCCTCATTTATTTTCATTAAGATTAAAGCGTCTAAATCTGACTCCAGATATGAAAGATTGAGATGTTGTCTTTAGATTTGAAGATTGAATGATTAAGATTGTTTGTTTTTCCACATCTAAACGGTTCAAAATCAGACTTTCATTTAGTACGAACAAATGAGGTCTTAGAGACTCCTGAACATACCCCGAGGTAGGTATCATATCAACTATGTGAAAAAACGGTTGCTCATTTAGAAATAATTGTCAGAAACAAACATTTTAAATAAAGATTTTTGCAGCAGCTAAATAACCAATAGCCCAATGGGGACACCAATCACAACATGCTTCACTTCCTTTCCATTCCCTACAGTCAAGAAATAAGATTTTCTTTATAGAATGTAGACAATACATATTAAAGGGATCACGCTTGAAAAACAATATCAGAAATCATCAAATACAAGTTTGTGATGGATCATCCCAAAGAACATATGAGTGTCGGAAAAGAAATTCTTGAATAGCAAGATTTCATCAGACAACCAATAGACCAACTGCTACTAGTAGACAAGGGAATGGAAAGCTTATCAAGAAAAATATAAGAAAACTTGCGCTACTCAAGATATCATCCAAGAGAAATTACCTGCGCCAACCTTCCTAGGGCAAAGGCCGACATTTCCCTAAGTTGAGCATCTGGAGATTGAAGCATCTCAATTAATGGTGGAACTGCACCTCTTTGAACAATATGAATCTGCAAGAGTTTCAAACAGATTAAACTATGTGCAAAAAATGATTAAAGTAGCTCAGTAATGCTACTTAACTAAAGAGTTTCACCATTTAAGACGGTAATAGAGCTTATTATTTTAATCAACCTTACAGTCTGAATCAGTTGCTGCAAATTGTCCTAGCAGTAAAGCAGCTTCCCTTTGGCTCTCTGAACAGGAGGAACTGGCATACAAGATTTATAGTTGATCAAAAGAAGAGGGAGCATACAACTACATAGGTCCCACTACAGACCAGAAATATTCATATGATCAGATTGCTCAAAAGATATGAGAGTTGAGTATACCTAAGCAAACCAATTACAGGTTGTAAAGCTCCTGCAAGAAGAACTTCTTTCTTGATATTTGGTGACGAGTGTACCAGATTCCCAATGACTCCAACCTGCCACCCACAATTTAATTAGTTCTGGGGATGACTACCACATGAAAAATAGCCAATATCCTAGGTATTATCAATCATTACTCTATATATGCTAGTTCAGCATGACATGAATGATGTCTCACCGCTTCATAGTGTATAGCAGTATCTTCAGACCGAAGCATTAGTATAAGAGTAGGGAGTGCACTGCATTCCACAATCTGCAATCAATTCACACAAATTAACATAAATAGAGGACGTGACCATAGAAATATTCAAGATAAATTTTGTAAGCCATTCACCTGATTTTTGTTTTCATCATTCTTAAATGCTAACGTACGTAAGGATCCTGCAGCTGCTCTCTGCACCTTTGAATCAACAAACTCAAGCAACTCAACAAGTGGAGGGATGCCACCTTCAACCCTATAATCATAAAATACAGATGAACTGATGAAGTAAGAAAAAGAGGTCTTATTTCCATAGATATTGTGATAACAATGTTTCCAGATAAGAATAAACTAACCTAACACGAGTTTTGATGCTACTGTTTTCATGAGCAAGATTTGTGACTGCATCAGCTGCGCGCCGAATAACACCATTGACTGCTCGAGAATTCTGAGCATCTCTATGCCTCTTCAGCAAATTAACAAGATGAGGCAAAGCTCCAGCATCAACAATCAGTTGTTGGTGCTCCGGCTGTCAGACATAAGTTCAAAATATAGAAAGAGAGTAAATATCTACTCCTCTGATGGAAGCAAAAAGTAACGAATGAAGTAGAGGAGAAGCAAAGTTCTTTTCAGCAGGATTATGAGAGAGAAAAAATTAAGAAAGTACATCAATAAAAACGCAAATGATCCAAGCGTATGAGTTAGTTGAGGTTGTGATGATGGAAAATTATCTATATGCCATGAAATCTCATCGAAAGAACAATTCTGGAAGCTTCTTTTTCAAGTAGAACATAAATCTAGTAATACCAGACAATTAAACTCAAAGCACTCACATTGATTGCAATTAATTTAGATCAGCACATGTTCCAAATTGGAAATTATCTACTGTGCATTAATACCTTTTATTTTGATTTGCACACAAAATAATCTTTAAGAGATCAGCATTCTATTACCCTTTCTTGTTAATAGATAACTTCAGAGTCTAAGAGATACGTAAAGTCAAAGGCATGTCCAGGATAGTGTTTTGGACGTCGAAAGGCGATAAAAGGCGACAAGGGTCTGCCTCGCCACGAGGCGAGGCGAACGGCGAGGTGCTCGCCTTTTTGAAGTGCGGCACCATTTAATACCAAAAAATTAAAATATTTAATTGCATATGTAAATAATCAAACAATAACATATTAGCAATTTTTTCAATTCAAAAAGTAAAAATAGATAGTACATATTAAAAGTCTAGAACTTGAATGAGAAAGAAAAGAACAAAAGTCAAAACAAAGGTAGAAGTGACTCAAGTCTGAAGAAGAAAAGAAGAAATATGTATTATGTTAACTTTCTCAAAAAAAAGAAGAAATATGTATTGGTTAGACTTTGGGTCACCGGAAAAGCCTGGCTATTGCCGGAGGAGTCTAGTCAAAAATCCTAAAATTACCTTTTAACTTTTAAAACACTAGATTGGTCGCCTTTTTTTTTTAAGAAAATACAAAAGGCGACACCTTTCTAGCCTTTCTCGCCCTTGCCTCTAGCCTTTTGTCGTCATAGCGTCGCCTTTTGAAGATCGCCTCGCCACAAAGCTAAAGGCGATGAAGGGTCGCCTCGCCTTGCCTCTTGCCATTGGCGACGAAGCGATCGACTTTCACAACACTGATCCAGGATGATAAGTTTATGGGTTCCAAACAAAGATACTTATGTTTTAGTAACACTGATCTTGGGGGATCCATACCTATGCACACTGGCGCTGGTGCGGTTCAATCGTTCCTCTATTTGCCACGGAACTAGCCTTCTAGTTGTTATATATTTAAAAGAATTTTCAATATAATTATAGGGTTTCGGAAGAAGTTACTGAGTTCTCAGGAACCCACAGCCGCTACTGTAGATCCGCCGCTACCAGTAAAGTCATAATGATAGTTCCTCAATGATCACCTAGAGACACACTTGGTAAATGCCATTGCTAAATAAAACTTGTGTCTTCTTCACTTGCCGCAAAGGAATGCACGAACAAATTAAACAAGTGTTCAAGAAAACAGCAAAATGAAAATCCCATTTACAGTAACTTATTCCATTTAATACATAGCTCCTGCGCACAAGCAAGATCTTTTCACCAGAAATATGAGATAATTCATGCAATCATATGCATGAAGTAACTAGTTTATTTTACAGTACCTGTACTGATAATACGCAGAGAAAACTAACAAATATCAAAAAAAAAAAAAACGAACTGGATGCTTACTTTTATAGCAAGAAGTCCAAGCGTAAAAGCACTTCCTTTCTCAACCTCATGTTCGTATGGGATGTGACTACCTTCACCTTCACTTACATGAGGCGGCGCCTGTAGATGCTGCACCAAAGCCGGAACAGCGCCACAATCTACAATTACGTTCACAATTTCCTCTACAAAACACAAATCCTCAAATATCAAAACCTAATATCACTCCCAAACCGATTAAACAAAAAGCAAGAAAACTCTCTGCATGAACATCTAAAATTCTGATCCAGTATAAAATGAAATGCAAATCGGTTACCGTTTTTGGCAAATTCAGAGAGAACATGTATAGCGCGTTTGGAAGAGGCTCGATCTGACTCAGATGAAGAAAAAGATGACTCAAGAATCTCGACCTGTGTACGAACTTCACGTTCCAGATCTTGATGACCATCTTCGGAAGATATAGAAGGAGAAACCTTACGATCGTCTTGGAGATCTTCCTCTAACTTTCTCTTCAAGCTCCTCCTCGCAGAACTTGAGGAACGCTCGGTAAGTTTCTGGTTCTCCATGGGAGAGAGGAAATGAGGAAGAGGAGAAAAGGTGTGATACAGAGTAATCAGTGTGTGTAATGTGTGTGGGGGCACTTTAGGGATAAAATGAAATATTTGTGGGAGTGGTTGGTTTTGGGTTTTTGTACCCGGAACCGGACCCTTTCTAGGGGCAACGCCCGCCTTTTACAAACAAAAACAAAAAACTGTAAATTTTTAGAATTTAAACTTTTTTTGGGGGGCTCCCGCCATTATTAATGGGCCGAATAAGTTTTTTTATTAGGCCCAAACTCTCTTCGTTTAGTCTGTGGGGGCTTTGGGCCTTCTTTTACTGTTCTATTTCTGACACTCCGTGGGCCTTAATTAGTCTTATGAACTTTTTGTTGAATTCTAGTATTGATACATATAGAAGTAGGTCATATTATATTTTTTCGTATTAGGTGGAATACATAGAATTATGTCACGGTTAAGTATCTGAACACATGATGAAATATAAAATTTTACAAAAATTTATGTGCATCTTCTCAAGCATTATCACGTAGATTAGTTAATTATTTTAGATATATTAGTATATACTTTAATTATATGTATTAATCTTAATACAATGTAAAACCTTAAGTTTGTATTTATTCATACACATGTATCACTAAAGAAGATGACATATTTTATTGAATATTTTAATCTTTATAATACACTCTTAAAGAATATGTGTAAAAGTTTTTCTCTAACAATTGAAACATGTTATAGTTTGAGTATAAATGAAATTTACAATCAATTTTAAGAGCTTGTTAACATATTTCACCTTTGTATTATAATACCCCAATTTTAAGAAATCATAATACTCACAACACAATAACTAAACAAAAAGACATCTAATTTGTGGGAAAACACTTTGTCTTCTAGTGATTCAAAAGTAGACTTTGGGCTCTTTTGATGGTAAGATCAAATAAATTCCACTACAACTATAAGGTATACAATCGTTGTTCTAAAACTCCCTTAATTATATCATAGAAAAAGTCTCAAAGCTCCAAGAACCCCTAAAACCCACAAGAAGGGAAAGTAGACGGGAGTAAAGAATTAAGCCATTCACACCCCATATTTCTCTTGATGTACGACAAACGTGTATATATGAATACAATAGTTTTGAAGAATTTCTATTATATTTTCTTATCGACAAACTATAAACATTAATATAGAAGTTAAACTCTTTTAATTGCGGAAAGGATATGCAAGATGAGACTATGGGCAATAATAAAGTTGATACACTCAAATGATTAAAGTACTCTTTGGAAGAGCACCTTATCAATATGGAAATTGATTGTTGTTGGACTACAGTAAGTAACATAATAAAAACTCTTGGCTACATTAAGAAACGTTTGATTGACGTTGGCATCTATATCTTCATCATATTTAGATAGCACTTGGGACCGAAAATAAGCAGGTGTAACTGCGGAAGCTAGCAATGCAAACCTCGAAAGACCACGAGTAAGAAGACAACGAGAAATATACCAAAAGACACAAAGATTTAACGTGGTTCGGTCAATCGACCTACGTCCACAAAGGAGATGAGCAATCCACTATAAATATGAGAGTACAAAATACAGAGAGAAACAACCTCAACCAATTTACTCGGAATACATGGGAGGTTCACACAAGTGATAACCTATCAAACTTGTGACCCATAAATTCTCTCCCTAACCAAAACTCTCAAAGCCCTTAAGACTATATTGTGAATGCTAATTAAGTTAGAAGGAACATGTCTCTATTTATAGAGTCCTAAACCTTTTCCTACTAGAAAAAGGATTAGTCAATTCAAAACCTTTTCCTACAAGGAAAACCTATTTATGGTAAGAAATCAGGGCAAATAAAACCCAACAAATCTCCCCCTTGGCCTGAATTTCTGACAAAATAAATTTGTCACCTTCTTTACTTAATATTCAACAACTTGCTTCTCCTCTCCATAATCTCCTTTGCAAAATTTATGTGTCAACACAGAGAACCTCTTTGAAACAATTTCTCCAACAAAAATCTTCATTACTGTAAAAAAGGTTGCGGCTAGAACTACACCCGTCAAGATGAACACCTCTTTCTAACCTGGTTCAATAATCGATTATCGTACCACTGAACCTGACTTCATCATTGAATCTGGCTCTGATACCACTTGTTGGGACCGAAAATAAGCAGGTGTAACTGCGGAAGCTAGCAATGCAAACCTCGAAAGACCACGAGTAATATTTAGATAGCACAAGTTCAACTACTTGTTGCATGTCATGTTCAATCTCTGGATCCTCAAGTGTCTATTACATAGATAAGTTAATTATTTAAAATATGACATCCCCTTTATATCATGTGCATGTTCTCATGTCATGTAGCCATTCTTTCAGCTTTATTTCTTTTTTATAATATGCTTCTACGATTGTTAAAATTAGTACACCGTATCTTCATTATATTCTCTCTGTTTAGTTTGTTCGATGCCTTGAGGGTTAAAATCAGTAGTGAGTTGCTGTCCATAATGTCAACGTGAAATCTCATTCTTGCTCCAATTTTAGATCACGTTTGTTCTTTTCTTTGTCATATTTGTTCGGACATCTCTTTTTCGTAGATAGTTCTTGTCTTGATCTAAGTATTGTCTGATTATTTGTTTATAAGAGTTACTTTAAGTCTTCTTTTTTTTTTAAAAAAAAGGAATAACAAGAGTGTTTTTCGCGAAGTTAGTTACTAGCAGTAAGTTTAGCTAGCAACATAAGTTTTCTCTGTTATTTTTTTTTGTTAGTCCTTACAGTCTATTTAGAAAGGGAGTTAAAGAGTTGGGAATGGCCATTTCTTTACATGCTAACTCGTCAGTATCTTAATTTAAGTGAATTATTGAATTAAATTTTAGTATATTTCGTTTGTTATTTGGAAATTGTATTTAGAGGAACATGTGTTGTATAATGAAGTTGAATTTTTCTCTGTTTTGGTTCATTCTATCAAGCCATTAGACTCTTGATTAGCGTAGCTTACTTTCGAAATGTATCGATTACATAAGAGTTTTAAGTATTTATTTAGCTATAGTTCGAGATATTGTTATTTGGGTATTAATCCATGCTTGTTTTATTACACGTAATATATGCTTGAGTCATTTCGAGAGAATCGTAAAAACTCAGCTTGCCTCGTTCGAGTCTGCCGGCTAGAAAATTTGAAGAACTGGTTCCAAAAAAGGTGTATAGGTCCCGAAGTGAAATTGAGCAGAAGAAGTTGAGCAGATTGGGCCATAAAGGTCCAAATTTATTTCTAAAAAAATTGTATTTTTTTTATTTTGGGCCTAAGCACTTGTTTTTTCTTATATATTATTATGGGAAAATTTCATATATGGCAAACATATTTAAAGAAATAATGTTCTATAGCTATAGTTTATCTAATTACGCTTTATGGGTATAATTATGCAATATTAAATTTATATATAACATTTTTTTTGTTTATGATTTATAAAAAAATTATTTTTTAAATAAATTGCTAAATATGGTAACAACAAATTTACCTAATCTCATGATTCAAGCTAATCGTTTTAAATTAAGATTTTTTTTTCATAAAAGAGTTCTATAACGATACAAACACCATAACAATTAATTTCCTCATACTGATGCAAAATTTAAAAAAAAATTGTTAATTAATATTCTTGTATATTCAACACCTATTAAGATTTTCTTTCAACGAAAACTTCATGTTTTGAACAAAAAAAATAATACTTTTGATTTGTATAGTATATAATTGAAATTTTCATATACGAATTTTGGTTGTTTTGTATCTATTCGAAATGTTGGATGAACAAATTAAATGAAATTGTTCGTCTGTTAATCAACTTTTTATTGTTTCTATATGTGGCATATGTATAGAAATAAAAGGTTGTGCTTTGTTTTCATTAATATATATAATTTATATTTTGTTAAGATTTGTATATTGTTTATATTACGTATATACATACATATATAATTGTATAAAAGTAATTGTATAAATATTTTGTACGTAAAATAATTGTATATCATTAACTCTGTCAGTATACAGGTGTTTTAATTTGTATATGTATACCGATCATTAATGAATATGTATAAATAGGGTTAAATTGGTTTTGTATAATGCTATTGTTTACTTTGATTATATATACAACTAATGATATGATTTACTTTGTATAATGCTTAACATTAGGGTTTCATTCAACCATTTTCAGAAGGTTGTATCTATAACTCTGTCAATATACAAGTGCTTTAATTTGTATATGTATACTGATAATTTATGAATATGTATAAATAGGGTTAAATTGATTTTGTATAATGTTATTATTTACTTTGATTATATATACAAATAATTATATGATTTACTTTATATAATGTTTAATATTAGGCTTTCACTCTACCATTTTCAAAAGGTTGTATATATAACTATGTATACAAGTGTTTTGATTTGTATATGTATGCTGATCATTTATGAATATGTATAAAATAGGGTTAAGAATTGATTTTGTATAATGTTATGATTTACTTTGATTATATATACAAATAATGATATGATAACTATGTATAATTCTTAACATTAGGTCTTCATTCAATCATTTTCAAAAGGTGGTATACAATGATGATTCATCCGCTTTGAACATTGAAACAAAAGGATGAATCAATTTGAAATTACTAGATACTTTGATGAACTACTTGAAAAGTATAAAATATTGATATCAATGTATATATCATACAAATACATTAAAAATGAAAAAATGTTAATCACCAGAATCAGATCCAAACGATGTCATTTATAACAAAGTATTGAATCGATATTAACGTCTATTCTTATGGGTCAGTAGTGGTGGCTGGTCATCGACAACTGTTGATTAATGTAGGATTCACACTTGGCTCAATATGATCCGATAACTTCGCTTGAGATTCGTTGATAATTGTTTTCGAATTTGAATCAACCATAGGTACGATTTGTAATGGGACATAATAGGTCATGTTTGACATTTGTAATGAACTTCACATTTTGAGAAAAAAATAACCCAAAAAAATAAATATAAGCCAACAATATATATATATATATATATACACACACACACACAACACACACAGCTAAACGAAAAAAATAAAATAAAAAATAAGATTTAGGTGATTACCTGCAAAAATAAAAATATTATTAGGAGGGAGAGAGTGAAATTCAAAATAAAAGTGAGTGAGTGAATTTAGGATAAAGTTAGGGAAATAGAGAGAAGAGAGATAGACTTTAATTGGTATTAACTTTTATACAACAGAAGAGAAGGGTGATATGATTAGGTATACAAATTATAGGTGGGTCCCTTATTTAATGGCAAAAAATTTAAAATTGTATTCATTCAAAGTAATTAAATTAAATTATACCGCGCTGGATAATAACATAATAATGTTTGCCATTCCGCTTAATTTTTTCTATTATTATTATGGTAGAATTTTAGGACAGGTGTAAAATTGGGCCTAAGGCCCAAAAGAAAAATAATTATTATATATGATTAGTGTAGGACAAGTACAAGAATTGGGCCAAATGCCCAAAACAAAATGGGCCCAAATAGTGATCCAGGCGGATAGAACCAGACTTGGGCCCGACCCTCTTTCCCTCTTTACTTTATGACGATTATTTACTTGCTAATAGTTTGTCGTTAGTCTTAAGGTTGAAAAGTTCAAATCCCCGAAAGTCATTCATTTTTTTAAATAATTCAACTAAAATCAGTCAGCTTCATTTGAACTTAAATAATAATAATTTTTTAAGTAAATATCCCGCTTAGTAGGACAATATTTTCATTTTCTCTCTTAAAACAACTCTAACTAAAAATAATTCAACTTTTAAATTCAAATAAAGTTAGTTCGTGTTTAGCCAAACATTTTAATTGTCGGATAATCACAAGTAAGCGGACGTTTTTAGGTGCTTTTCAGAACCTTCCTAAGACGTTAATATGAACCAGAACTTCCCAACCCCCATAAAGGCTTTCAATAGATTTGTTGTTTAAGTCATTTTTGAAAATAAAAATTTCTTAATTTTTCCTAAAATTAAATGGCGACTCTAAAACAATCAAATATTTTTCTTTAAATAAAACAATATATCTCAATTAAGTTAAACTGAAATCATAAGGTGATAGTTAAATAATTATCAAATTCTAAAAATTAGAGGTGTACCATGAATAATTAATCGACTAATTATTTCTAGTGTTTACTGTAGCTATTATTCCACTCCCTTATTAGCCTCCAATCATTGGCCAGTAATAGAACATTTATTACCCCATATTTGGCATGAGATCCAATATATATATATATATACCAATTTTTCAATTTTCTCACCAATCACTTTTCTTCTTTTTCAATACAACTAAATTTTCCCACTAACACTTGTTCCCAATTTCCCTTCAACCAGCATATCATACCCTTAATACGATTCTTACCTAGATATGCAATATTCTAGTATAATCTAAACCCCTATACGTTAAACTAACCAATAGAAATCCTTGATAATTCACAAGTTACAAACAATAACCTTAATGGAAATAAAATCAACCAAAATGATAATCTATCCACACCCAAAACTATATCCTATAAACGGTTAATGGACCATCCTTAATCATGAACTAATAATTAATATCCATATATGAAAACATAAAAAGAAAAAGGGTAAGAATTCTTCTGTACCTCCACGCCTTCTGTTTTGTTTCTCTTCGCGTACAAGTGCTTCCATTGCACAATTTTAGTTCTTGTTCACTTCTAATTATTTAGGGCAAATAATTATGAATTACTAAACAAATATATATTAAATCCCTTAAATAAAGGGCAACTTTCACATATAGCAAATAAAAAATTCATATTTGTATGCTATAGCAAAGTTTGCATAATTGCGCTCCATAGCAAACATAAAACTGTATAATTCGCTGGCCTAAATTGTATAATTCACTGACCTATTTCGCTGCAATTGTATAACTCGCTATCCTATTTCACTGCAATTGTATAATGCACAATCGTATAATTCGCTGCCTATTTCGCTGCAATATTTTTATAAAATTTGCTTTGCATACAATTGAATCGAATTAAAATGTATGTATATTGCATAATTATAAGTGTATAGCAAAAAGATATATGTTTTTCTCTCGCTTTATACAAAAACAGAAACACAATATATACACTTTTGTTGTATAAAGTTAGAGAAAATTGTTTTTCACTGCAATTGTATAATTCGCAATTGTATAATTCGTTGGCCATTTTCTTTGCAATATTTGTATAAAATTTGCATTTGTCTACAAGTGAATTGAAGTAAAATGTTTGTAAATTGTATAATTAAGTGTATAACACGAAGATTTATGTTTTAGCATGTGTATATACAATTTTCTCTCGCTTTATACAAAACAAAAACAGAATTTATACATTTCTGTGTATAAAGCGAGAGAGGCGAGCAGAGGGAGAGTGGCGAGCGAGAATGGGAGAGTGGCGAGCGAGATTTTTGGGGGAGAGGCGCCTGGCAAACTTTGGCTAAGGTTTGCTATGGAGCACAATTAAATCAAACCCTAGCTACTCCATTTATTTTAGGTCATTAGTTTGCTATTATATACAATTTTCCCTTAAATAAATTAAGTACTTAGCCCATTAATCATCGACTATTATTTTTTTTAATAAATACCCACCAACTTAACTTAATTATTGAAACTATCCCATTAAATTCATAATTGTAATTACAAATAGTTCAAAATACTCATTTAAAATTTATTGGAAGAGTCCTTTATGAAATAAAAAACTCTAATACTCAAAACGACCAAATGGATCGTTACAGTATATCAATTTATAATACGAACACGACAATTTAAATACATTTACCTTTATAAATACACCTATATAATATACATTTGAATACCTCTGTTATTAAACAAAAGATTGGATACATTGGACAACCAAAAAAACAAGAAAATAGAACATAACACAATGTGAGTATTCAAGTGTATTTAAATGTACTTATATACCGTAATCAATCTTTCAACTTGTGATGATATTTCAATATAATTGGTGGGCAATCCAAAAAAAAAAAAACAATGGAATATAATACAATACAAGTATCCAAGTATATAACTTTTTCACCATATAAAAAATTGAAATCTCACAATTCTCATTTACTTTTTGCTCATGTCCTCCTTGTATTGTTTTTTTTTATAACTATATGCATATGCATACAACTTGTTAATTTTTCCTATTGTTTTTGTTGTACAACTAAATCTCAATCTCTTTTTTCACATGTTCTTGTGTACTATATGTATAATTGCTATCGGAATTAACGAAGAAAGTTCTTCCAACAATTCATCAAATAAATGTATATCGAAGCACTAATTTTCGCCATTATAATGAAAAAGAATCTTCAATTGAAATCCTATGAAAATAGATAAAACATATAGATGTATGCAAATATAATCTTAATAAAAATAAGAAAAAAATGCAAATAAAAAATACCTAATGAAGATAAATCACAAAAATCACTACTGCAATTATGCAAAAGGATCATGAATCAAAAGGATTTTTGAAAGAAATAAATATAACAAATCGGTGTTATAGACATATTGAAAGAGAAAACACTGAAGATGGTAAATATAGAGAACAAGCACCGTAAAACATGCCTGACATAATTTATTAGGCCTATACTAATTACTTTGCTATTAAATATTTCTTAATATACATTTAAAATTGAAAAAAACATTGATTTTTTAAGTATAATTAATTTACTCAGCTATTTAATATTTAAGTATACCCATATAGCAAAAATAAAAAAATAAAAAAATAGTAAATTATAGCTATTTACCTTAAAGAGAGAGAGTTTAGGCCCAAGTTTAGTTTTCTGTCCACCTGGATCAGCCTTCGGGCTTGATTTTGTTTTGGGCCTTTGGCCCATTTGAACTACTTGTACTTCTCTTAGGTAGGGGTATACAAAATCGAATCGAAAATCGAACCAAACCACAAACTGAGTCAAATTGAAAAAAAATCGTCTAGTGATTTGGTTTGGTATTGGAAAAAAATTCCGACTATATCTTGGTTGGGTTGGTTTTAACTAATAAAAAAACCCGACATTATATATGTAATTTTAAAATTTTATTTTATACATAAAAATATTACTTTGATATCATTTAAAAATTTTTCTTACTATTTCATAATTTTTATCTTTAATATATTATTTCAACTTTAAAACTTAGAATTTTGAATGGTCTAATTAAGATTATAGTTCATAGATGTTGATAATTATAATAAAACTTCAACCAAAATCAAATTAATATTAATGCAAAAAGAAAATCAATTCAACACTAATAATGACAATAATATTGAATATTTGTTCTTTAGTTTTACATGTGGTCTATTAGACAATTAAAATACATAATCTAATTTAATTTTCCTTAAATATTAAGTAATGTAACTAATACTTATTAAACTTATTATAGAATGATTTAGTACTTTTAAATTAGGATTATTTTAAATTAGACAAAAGGTGTACAAATTTTAAAAAAAAAGTTCAAGGTGTAATAAGACCTTAGTTTAGTTAAGGTTTGTCTCTGAGATTTCGGTCATAGTCTAGGGGATTACTTGTGCATTTTTCCTTATTTTTTATTGAATATTTTTGTGTCAGCAATATTGTTATCATATTTTGTGTTTTTTTTAAGAAGCACCTTAAATAATTGTATTTTGGTTGGACTAAAGAAATATTTGGAGCACAAGTTAATGATATGTTTGTATGCAAATTTTACCGAAAAACCAATAATCTAAAAAAATTCGAAGTTTATTAGTTTGGTTTGATTTATAAATTTAAAAATTCAACACCATGGTTTGGTTTGGTATTTGAAAAAATCCAAACCAACCCGAGGTTGAAAAATCCAAAAAAATTCGAATTTTATTTGTTTGGTTTGGCTTATAAATTTAAATTTTTTATAAGAATTATTTGATTTGATATTTGAAAAAGCCGAACCAACCAAGTCATGTACACCCCTATTCTCAAGTATTATCACGTCGATTTGTTAATTATTTTAGATATACTAATATATACTTTAATTATATGTATTAGTCTAAATATGATTTAAAACCTTAAGTTTGTTTCTATTGATACACATGTATCACAAAAGAAAATGACATATTTTATTAAATATTTTATCTTCGTAATAGACTCTTAAAGTATGTGTAAAAGTTTTTCTCTAACAATTGAAACATATTATAATTTGATTATAAATGAAATTCACAAACAATTTAAGAGCTTGTTGACATGTTTCACCTTTGTACCATTTTTGTATGGTCGTAGCAGAATGATAGTTAAAAAATTCATCCGTTATTTTAATCTAAATATTTCTTTAATATTATTTATGATATATTCTAGATATAACATATATTGGGTTCTTTGGTACATATATAAATTTTTCTCCATTAATTGTCCTAATAATTTTATATTTTCCATAGATTCTATCTAATATTGTGAATATTCATAGTTCATTTTAATTTGAATTTATTTCTAAATCATACCATTCTATTTTTTCATAGTCTAAATCTAGTAGGTCTATTTCATACCATTGTTGATTTAATATATCTTCTGGTTCGTTATCATTAAATATTTTTCACATATTATTCTTTTTAATTCAATTATTTCTATACCTTGAAGTATATTTAAGATTAAAGTTTCATAACTTTTTATCATTTCGTCATGTATGTATGTGGTCATGTTTGTTGTTATGCGGGGTTTTTCAATTATTCCTTCCTATCATATTCATAATCGATTAAATTTATATTAGATTATTATGAATTAGATTATCTGTTTATCATGTTTTTCTGTCACTACTAGCATCGTACTTTAGCGGATACTTCCTTCTTATCAGCGCCTCAACTTTGTTTACTCCCCTAAACGGCTTTTCTCGCCTACCGATTTCAACATTAAGATGACATAGTATAGAAGTTTTCTCTCTGTTTCCAGTGTGCTGATAAACTAGAAATCATGATTCAAATAATTCTAATACATAATAAATAACATAAAATTATTCAATCATATATATGATTATTCAGGAATATATGAAATTAGTTCCGCATATTTTTTGAAAAATATACCTTTGTTTTTAGCTCTGATACCAAATTGAAATTAGTTTCACATATTTTTGAAAAATATACCTTTGTTTCTTGCGTATTTATGCTATCTGAAATATCTGATTAGATTTCAGATTGTTGCTGCATTTATCTAAATACTAATTATTTAGCTGTGAGAGTGTTTTTAAAAGAACTTTTATATTTCAGGCATTGTTCATCCTTTATGTTACATATACCTTCCTTTATATAGAAAGAAATTAGTGCATTTTACTGCACTTACTATACTCTACACTTACTTTACAACTATCCCCTACCGTACTACTTTTACACTTGTCTTTCTAATAATACACCCTATCTACCATACTTTACACTTGTCAACATTCTTTAATAATGCATTATTTATTTCATGTGCATTATTAAAGATATGTTGACAAGTGTAAAGTATGGTAGATAGGGTGTATTATTAAAAAGACAAGTGTAAAAGTAGTACGGTAGGGATAGTTGTAAAGTAAGTGTAGAGTATAGTAAGTGCAGTAAAATGCACTAATTTCTTTCTATATAAAGGAAGATATATGTAACATAAAGGATGGACAATGCCTGAAATATAAAAGTTCTTTTAAAAACACCCTCACAGCTAAATAATTAGTATTTAGATAAATGTAGCAACAATCTGAAATCTAATCAGATATTTCAGATAGCATAAATACGCAAGAAACAAAGGTATATTTTTAAAAAATATGTGAAACTAATTTCAATTTGGTATCAGAGCTAAAAACAAAGGTATATTTTTCAAAAAATATGCGGAACTAATTTCATATATTCCTGAATAATCATATATATGATTGAATAATTTTATGTTAGTTATCATGTATTAGAATTATTTGAATCATGATTTCTAATTTATTAGCACACTGGAAACAGGGAGAAAACTTCTATACTATGCCATCCTAATGTTGAAATCGATAGGCGAGGAAAGTCGTATAGGGGAGTAAACAAAGTTGAGTCGCTAATAAGAAGGAAGTATCCGCTAAAATACGATGCTAGTAGTGACGAAAAAACATGATAAACAGATAATCTAGTTCATAATTGTAACGACCTGTTTAGTCGTTTTAAGCAGCAGATTTTATTTCTGGAAAAACTGTCTGAGTCGACGGAACCCATGACGGACCGTCATGGACACGACGGGCCGTCGAGGGGGTCTCGTTCCAAAACACTTAGAATTCTGAAATTTGGGTACTGAAATCGACTCTCTGAACTTCGTGACGACATGGCAGGACGGACCGTCGTGGGCACGACGGACCGTCACAGACCCTTTAGTGAAATTGAGTCTCTGAACTCTGTGATGGAGCAGCAGGACGGACCGTCGCTGGCACGACGGGCCGTCACAGGCTGCGTAATCCCAGGCTGGG
>NC_028645.1:74546365-74567348 GCF_001406875.1 Solanum pennellii
ATAGATGTTCTTGTGGTGATGACTTCCAGATTTTGGGGAATAATAGATGTTGAATTTTAGAAGTTATTGAATTGGTTTTTATTAATGAGTTTAAGTCTTCCGCATTACTTTCTGTTGATATTAAATTGAAATGTTAGGGTTTAGATTGGTTGGTTCGCTCACATAGGAGGGTAAGTGTGGGTGCCAGTCGCGGCTCGATTTTGGGTCGTGACAATAATAATCTAATATAATATAAATTTAATCGATTATGAATATGATAGGAGGAATGATTGAAAAATCCCACAAAACAACAAACATGACCACATACATACATGACGAAATGATAAAAAGCTATGAAACTTTAATCTTAAATATACTTCAAAATATAAAAATAATGCACAAATTTAAAGTCCGAATTAGTAGTTCCGCATCTTCTTTTCCTGTGTCTCCCTCTTCCAATATCATCTACTTTTCCCACTATACATGTTCCCACATTAACAATTTTCTAGATTACTTCATTTGTCTCAAAAAACAAATTTTACCATATTATGACTCGCTAATGGAAGTATAAGGCGACGACAACCATATAATATTATTACATGTTTCAATTGAGTATCTCTAATCAAATGTTTCTGGTTGATACTTAATGTACATGTCTATTTGAAAAGTTTTTGTTCATGTCCTCAAGTGTCTATTACATAGATGAGTTAATTTTTTAAAATAGGGATAATGCATAAGTTTTTCCTCAATTTATGCCCGAAATCTTAGAGACATACTTATACTATACTAGGTCCTATTACCCCTCTAAACTTATTTTATTAATAATTTGCTAACCCTTTTCGGCCTACGTGGCACTATCTTGTGGGCCCAACGATGGTTGATTTTTTTTTTCAAGCTAGTGCCACGTAGGCCGAAAAGGGGTTGAAAATTACTTATAAAATAGTTCAGGGGGTAATAGGACCTTAATATAGTAAAAGTGTGTCTCTGAAATTTTGAGCATAGATTGAGGGATACTTGTGCATTTTTCCTTTAAAATATGACATCCCTTTTAATTATACACGTTAGCATCAATAAATCGTAAAAATGATCTCATGTCTAGTCCAATCGAAGCTCATGCAAATAATATAATAAAATGAGATGACATATTAATTTGAGAACGCATGCATACCTTTTTTCAAAATTTGAACCGAAAATGTGAACACTCTATCAGGTGTCTAATCATATAATCCGCAAAAATGTATACTCATTGCAAAATAAGTAAGAAGGACTAACATCATGATGCAAGTGTTGATGGATGTGTATGCCATGAGTCTTCAATGCTTCAAGTAGAATCACAACGAGTCTCTGTCCTGTCCAATATATTCCATTCGAGTTCAAAACAACACAAAAATTAGTTTACAATAATTCAAATTAAGGTTCATCTATCTAATTAAACAATTAATATGATAGGCTCACTTAGCATTAAAACTGAGGCATTTATTAGTCTCCATAATAGCAGCAACTTTGGTCCAAACCAGTCGCTCTGTGTACCTTTCTGGTTCAAATACGCTTCCCATCGCCAAATAGTACATCAATAATAAGCTTCTTTCAGTCAATCCAAACTCTCCTAATCTACATTCTTTATACCACCTATGTCCAAACATATAACAATTAATACAGCAGCGAATCAAGGAAATTTTACAACACCTTAATCACTAGACTAAATCTTTAACTTGTGTTAAGAGGTGTCAATGCTTATATATATATTTATTAAATAAAAAATTGACCTCAATATACAATGTAATTTTCGACAAGGGGTATGCCATTACCTAAGGGTGAGTAATACATCTTGTATAGGTTCTGTCAGTTCAATTCATCTAAATTAGTTGCTTTCTGTTCAAATAAACTAAATACTAGTAGTATATTTTTAAAATTATGAAAACGAAAAATCATGTGATATATTGAGAATCTCTTACACATGATCACTATCAATGCTTGAAACGTATCTTTTAAGGCCTTAAAAGTTGGATACATAAGGATTATATTGCCAATATTTTTTATGAAATTACAAGATGTTTATTGATTCATAAGAGATTTTATGTTCTGCTGCTCTAGATTAAGCAAGTCTAAATATTATTATTAATCTCGGTACTGAAGGGGCATGAATATCAGTTAATAATTAAGATAGACTTACTGGAGAATGCTTTTCCACTCAAGCTGATGCATTGCCTGGCAGTGGTTGTAATCCAATTTTGACAGCTCTAAATATGTGTTATTATTGACTAAGGGCATCCTGATAAGTGCAAAATTATAAATACCAAATGACGATATTTAGCTATCCATACATCGTCTTCACCACCATATTGTTCAAATTTACCTAAGTGAGGTAAATTGGCATACCATGGAACGTCTAATGC
Organism: Solanum pennellii; assembly: GCF_001406875.1. Lineage (NCBI taxonomy): Eukaryota > Viridiplantae > Streptophyta > Magnoliopsida > Solanales > Solanaceae > Solanum > Solanum pennellii. Next base: position 74,548,741 of record NC_028645.1, read on the forward strand.
ATATCCTACCTGTTAGAAACACACAAAAATTGCACCAACTTAAGTAAGAAGGTAAAACATGCACGAACTAATTATATTGTTATTCAAACAATTAATTATTTTTAGAAGATCTTTGGTGATGACCCATTTGTCTACAAGTTGATTTTGAGATCGTTTTTGTTGCAAGAAATTGGAGGCGAACATTTTGGCGTCATCAAGTATCTTCTCTTGAGGAAACATTAATTGGGAAAGGAGTATCAACAGTGATTGACTAACCAATCACGAAAATTCAATCTCACTACTAGAAGGAAAATCGCACTAACAAAGGAAACAATCGCACCAACAAAGGAAGCAGATTCTTTTTGGGTTTTAAAAGGTGTTGATGGAAAATGAAGAGTTGTGATTTTTTTTAAGAGTTGTGACTTTTATAAAAGGTTGCGACTTTTATAAAAAGTTGTGACTATGAAAAGTTGCGACTTTTATGAAAAGTTGTGACTTTTATAAAAGGTGATGACCTTTCCGAATGATTGTGACTTTTCAAAAGGTTTGTGACCTTTCCGGTAAGGCACAATAAGAACCTTTTTGCACTACCCTTGATTTTCTATAAATTGAGGGATTTCCTTTCATTTTATAAATAGAATATATGGACTTTTTCTTCTATTACTAAATCTAGTATTCTAAGTGTACTTTACTGCTGTTAAGTGGCTCGCTGAGACCAGCGTTTTCTGTATCAATACACTGGTGATTGAGATCATTCTATCATGGGAGGACATATTCCAAATCAAACCTCGGATAGTAGAGGGGAATAATTTTCTTAAGGGGACAATGTACATTAGGCTTGATCTTCTTTCTGTTTTTTTTTCCAGATTGCGGTATGTGTTACAAATTTTAGATGTGTGAATTAATTTGAGTTCTTGTATTCTTTTGTTCTTCACTGGTTCATTAAACTTTGGTAACTTTGTGTTTCTGCAAAGTTTGTTGGAATCAGTTAGATTCTTTAGACACATATTAACAACAATTCTTCTTTAAGAAAAATATTTCGTATATTTTTTCTAATATGTTTCTGATTCTAGTTTCGCTACTAGTTTTAATTTTCTAGTTGTGAAAATGTTCTTAAACTTTGTTGTCTTACAAAGTACTTCAAAGTTTTGTTCTAAGTATGTTAGGAATACAAGATGAACAACAATCTTAATAAATTATCATACTGTTAGTATTTCTTGTATTCTACTAATGAGAGAATTTAATCATGAAAATAGAAGATAAATACATTACTTCTCAATAATTTGTTGCTTTGTTTAGCAAGGTCGAAGTGAGAATGTACCCAAAAAATAGGCGGTATTCCGATTAAAAATTATCCGATAACCTTCTTATTTTCTATCTAAGGAGAAAAATAGTTTCTAAAGGTTAACAATTTGATATTTATCATGTGTGTATTCGGAAAAAGTTCTGCAAATCGTATATTTTTTGAATGTATTTTTTTTCCAAATAGTGTTGCCTTTAAATTTACTAGTTTGCAGAATGAGATATGCATATTTTTGTTTGATAAATAGTATGTTAAAATGTTATAGTTGGAAGACTGTTTGAAAAGAAAAACATTTCTATGTTATGGTCTAAGAATATGGGTTATTCTGTTTGGAGAAAAAAAAGCCTTTTGTAGTTTTTTTACTTCATGTGAAATGTTAGTGTGTTTGATTTTTGTAGACTAAAAACTTTTGTGGTTTTCTACTCTGGATAAATTAGACTATGCAATTGGTTTGAAGAATATGAAAATCACAAATAATAAGTCAGTGTTGTACTTTTGATTTTCTATAAACTTCAATGTTATATAGAAATAAATTGTATAACTTTTTTGCCCTAATTGTTAATATTTAGAATACTAAGTGGTATGTCTATTTGTGATAGAGGTACCAGTAACTTAGAGTTTGTGATTTTGTGCCTCTATGGAATAAACTTTGACATTGTGTAAACATTGTCAAAGAGAATTGAAGAAATTTAATTCTTTTGTAGAATAATATTTCCAAAAGAGGTTTCATATTGTCAATGACATTTTGAAAGTCTAGGAAAGCATGTGGAAAAAATAATTTTCAAATACTTGAAAAATATTTTTGAGATCACATTTAAAATGTGAGGGTTCTTTGCTTATGATTAGACATGGTGTCTAATTTAACTTTGGAGCAAAATATATGAAATTCAATGATACTTTTGTATTATGTTAGACCCACAAAATTCTTGGAGTATATTTGGTATTGTGGTTGTTGAGTTTCTCTATTTCTAGTATAGTGTGACTAGTATGAAACTACCAAATTATATATACTTGTTCAAAATAATTCTGTTTTTTATGAAAAAATGTCAGTTAAAATGTTGTGATTTTTCATGAAAAGATATGTCTATTATAATAAAAGTATTTGCATAGACATGAATATTGGTGAATAGTCATTTGTTATGTTTTTGTAAAAGAAACATTTGGACTATATTTTGGTTCATGGGTAGTTCTATAACAATCAAATGGAAAGTTATGGAAAGGTCCTTCTGAAAAGGACATTTGACACTCTTAACAATGTTTGTATCACACAAAATTGTAAGAAATGGGAACAAAATATTAGTGAGAAAAAAGCTACCCCGCGAAGAGCTTTTCAAACTCAATATTTTTATTTGTTCTTACTTGCTTGGATCAATGTTTTTGACATGAACACTTGGGGCATGTCAATTACAAAACCTTGTAAGGAAAACTAATCAACTTAAAAGTTTTGTCTAACTTTGAGTTCAATAAATAAAAATGTCAAGTTTGTGTGGAATCTAAGTATGCGAATCATTCTTATGAATCTGTTGAAAGGAATTATCATCCCTTAGAATTGATTTACACTGATATTTGTGATATGAAGTCAACACCATCTCATGGTGGGAAAAGGTATCTCGTTACTTTTATTGACAATTGCATTAGAAGTGACTATGTCTATTTGCTGAATGGTAAGGATGAAGCAATAGAAATGTCTAGACAATGTAATATCGAAGTTGAAAATCACTTTGGAAAAAGATAAGAAGTGATAAAAATGGAGAGTATAAATCTCCTTGTGCAGAAATATGTTTGGAAAGTGGAATTATCCATTAAAACTACTGCCCTATTCACCTCAATCTAATGAAAAACTGAAAGTTGAAAGAAATGATGGATGCAATATTTATAAGTTCGGGTTTACCATAAAACTTGTGTGGAGGAACTATTTATACTACAAAAGGGAACCACAAAAAAATGTCTTTTTAGAAAGAAAATGCTTTTGTTTGTTCACGATACAATCTTTTCCATATGAAAAATGGAAAGGAAGGAAATTCAACTTGAAATATTTCAAAGTGTGGGGGTGTCTAGCCAAAGTCCAAGTTCCTATTACTAAAAGAATTAAAATAGGACTTATGATTGTGGACTATAAATTAGACTTGAGTAGTCTAAAGAAGGGTCTAAAAGGCCCAGGAAAGGAAAAAAGATAATGTACTTAATAAAGAGATTCAGAGGCATAGTAAATATCAAAGGATATTTACTTCCTTCGAATACGATTTTGTAACATTTCTTGTGTCTTCTATGTACTCATTCTTTGGAAAGATGGAGTCAATAATGAGATTGATGCAATCTTGAACAACCATATTGGAAGTTAATTGATCTTCTTCCAGAAAATAAACCTTTGGGTTCAAAGTGAATCTTTAGAAGGAAGATAACAGTTGATGGAACTATTGAAAAATATAAAGTAAGACTTTGTGTCAAAGGCTTTAGACAAAAAATAACGTTTTGATCTTGTCGATATATATACTCGTTAGTAACTAGAATCACATCCATTCGGATGCTAAAATTATTAGTTGTGGAATATGAACCCTCAATTCATCAAATGAATGTGAAATGAATTTTCTTATATGTAGAATTGGAGGAAGAAATTTAAATGAAACAATCCGAGGGTTTGTGGTTCCTGGTAAATAAAAGAAAGTGTGCGAACTTGTTAAGTCACATTATAGACTAAAACAAGCACCCAAACAATGACATAATAAATTTGATCAAACCATGTTGGCAAATGGATTTAAGAATGATGGAAGTGATAAATGTGTTCATATTAAAATCATATGGTTATTATTTGTTTGTATATTGGTGATATGTTGATCATCAATAGAGACACTAATGACATAAATGTTATTAAACATATTCTAGAAAGCAAGTTTGGAATGAAAAATATTGGAGTTGCTCATGCGATCTTAGATATAAGAATCCTTATAACTCCATAATGTTTAGCATTTTCACAGTCTCATTGCATTGAAAAGGTACTTGACTAGTTAAAATACTTGATTGTCAATATTGTCAAGTCTCCAATAATTGTGAGCTTTGCATTTTTTTTTAAAAAAAAAAGTGAAAGCAAAAGTGACTCACAATTGGATTGTTCTAGAGTATTGATAAGTATGATGTATATCATGAAGTGTGCGCGATCAGATATAACATTTGCTATTATAAACTGAGTCCATTCACAAGTGATCCCAAATAAACTCATTAGATGAAAATGAATAGAGTTCTGGAGTATTTGAAATAATACTTAAAACTATGCCTTGCATTATAACAATATCCAACAGTATTGAAAGGATATAGTGATGCAAATTGGATTATCGAACAAATGAAGTAAAATTCACGAGTGGATATGTATTTACTCTTGGTAGAGGAGCAGTCTCTTGGAAATATTTTAAATGTATCACTAGCTCTACAATGATCTCTGAGCTAGGTGCTCTAGATAAGGTCGGTGAATAAATTGAAAGACTCCAAAATTTCTTGATAGATATTATTTTTTGGCCCAAGCCATTGATATTAGTATACATACACTTTGATAGTCAAAATGCAATAGGTAGGGTATGGAGCATGACGTATAATGTAAAGTCTTGTCATATATAACATAGACATGATACTGTTAGAAAACTACTCTCTAGTGGAATTATCATAATTGACTACGTAAAGTCAATGGATAATGTGTCGGATCCACTTACAAAAAAGGCCTAACTAGAGAGAAAGTTGAAAGATCATCTAAGGGAATGAATGAATGGCTTAGGACAAGTCATCAGGCTTTATCTAGCAGACTGGAGATCCCAACAGCTAGATTCAAGGAGAAAAACAAAGTTTTGAATGACGGTTCGGCATTGTCAACAAACTCTATCCATTCTCATGATGAAGACAATGCTCAGGGACAAGGATACAACATTAAGGCTTGTTAATGAATTAATAAAGCTTAATGATTTTGATGATTTGCTAAGTTTGGCAGATTTGATCAAATAGTGTATCTATGTGATAACGTGGTTAAAAATCACCTATGTAAGTGTGAAGTGTGAGCCGCTTCAAAGAAGATGATTGTCAAAAGTCTATCTCTCTATACACTCATGAAATCAGGAGGTGTTCATGGCTGAAACAAACACAACCATCAGAATCATAAACGGTAAAGGGTTAATTGTGTGACATATGGTTGTCTAGGTATATACCAAAGCTCGACGGTTTAAAAATATTGAATCTACCGATTGATCGAGTATATCCGACATATGTTCACTACGAAGTCCAAGGGGAGACCTACTTACTAGTTGTAATAAATTCTTGCTTGTAAAGTACACATACTTGTCCGTTCTTTGTCTTAGAGTCGTTCCCCATTCATGCAGGGGATTGTTAGGTTTTAAAATATGTAATGGAAAATGAAGAGTTGTGACTTTTATGAAAGGTTGAGACTTTTATGAAAAATTGTGACTTTTATGAAAAGTTGCGGCTTTTATGAAAAGCTATGACTTTTATGGAAAGTTGTGACTTTTATAAAAGGTGATGACCTTTCCGAAAGATTGTGACTTTTTAAAGGTTTGTGACCTTTCCGGTAAGACATAATAAGAACCTTTTCGCACTACCCTTGGTTTTCTATAAATTGAAGGATTTCCTTTCATTTTATAAATAGGATTTATGGACTTTTTCTTCTATTACTAAATCTAGTATTCTAAGTGTACTTTACTACCGTTGAGTGGCTCGCTGACACCAGCGTTTTCGATAATAATACACTGGTGATTGAGATTATTCTACCCTGGGAGGACATATTCCAAATCAAACCTCGATTAGTATAGGGGAATAATTTCCTTAAGGGGACACTGTGCATCAGTGGGCGTGATCTTCTTTCTATTTTTTCCAAATTCTGGTATTTGTTACAAATTTTAGATTTGTGAATTAATTTCAGTTCTTCTATTCTTCTGTTCTTCACTGGTTCATTAAACTTTGGTAACTTTGTGTTTCTGCAAAGTTTGTTGGAATCAATAAGATCCTTTAGACGCATATTAACAACAATTCTTATTTAAGAAAAATATTTCATATATTTTTTCTAATCTGTTTTTGATTCTAATTTCGCTACTAGTTTTAATTTTCTAGTTTTGAAAATTTTTTTAAACTTTGTTTTCTTACAAAGTTCTTCAAATTTTTTATCTAAGTATATTAGGAATACAAGATGAACAACAATTCTTACATGAGAAAAGAAATAAACAAGATCACAAAAGATTAGAAGATGACAACTAGCCAACTTCTGATTCAAGGCAGAAATCAACTTGGCATGTCAAAGCAAATCAAATGAGATCTTGCTCCATCAAGGTATCATTACAAAACCTTTATTGAAGGAAATTCCCTTGGGTTTTCCAAATAGAACTAAAATTCTCCTCAACACTCAGCCTATAAATGAAGTCCTCAGAAGACCAAGATCAGTATGCAACTTTACTTGAGCTTTGCATACAACATTCTTTTATCTTTCATAAAGCTTTGTAAACACGTGAGTGATACAAGTGAAAAGAAAAGAAAAAGAGAGAATATGAGTGTAGGTTTACAAGTTGAGGCAGTGTCATATAAAAATCTAATATACATATCAGACAGGATCAAGTTTTGAATTGTTGTAACTGAAGACTCCGGAAAGCTCTTAAGGAAATGCCCTTGAATTCAAAAGGGACTGGACTAGGCACCACATTGGTGATCCTAACTAATATAAAATTTCTCTTGTTCTTTACTTACTGCAAATAATTATTATTATTGTCTTCTTATATACTAACTTGCAGGATAGTCAACTAACGATTACAGGTAGTCGACTAAGAGTTTTTTAATTCATCTCCCCCCCTCAAATATCATGAGTCATATATATTAAGTTTAAGTGAATGACTAACCAGCAGAAACTACGTAGCCATGCAACCTTAAAAGTCTAAAAGCCATGGCCGTGTCATCAATGTTTTAAAATTGAGAATTTCTAGCCCAACAAATTCCTTTGTTTGTCCAATATCTAAAATATACATGTCTTCATTACAACAATAGTCCTATCTTATTTTTTTTCTATCTATTTTACTAGTCATGTTTATTTTTTTCATGCTCTTGAAATAATATTAGTAAAAATATTTTTATTTTTTGTTTATCTCAACTTAATGTTATTCTTACTTTTATTTCATGAATCTTTCTCTATTTTAAATTGAGCAAGGGGTAAACTGAAAAAAAGTTTGAATCATTATGTTTTAAATTTTTAAGAGAATATTGAATACTTATACATTGTATATATGTGCTGAATCAAAAAGTATATTTAATGATTCTGTATACATTGATATCATTTGTTTTTTTTTAAAAAAAAAAACTAAAAAAATTCAAGTTATTAAATACATTTCATAGAAAAGTGAGATCAAATTATATTTTAACATAACCTAAATTTCTCAAAACTTTCTCAAACATAATTGTAATAAATAGTATGTCGTACCTATAGACGTAATCAAGATATTCTTTAATTTCTACCTTAAAATATCGAGAAATTCCAAGTCTTTGCAATCGATCAATGATCCAAATGTGCTCAAATAAGTCCACCGGATATACATTCAGAACTAAGGGATTATCAAATGGACCAAATCAATATCCAAATTAGCGTTACAGGGAAAGAAAATTCACTAAAAGACACTCTAAGAGACAAATTCAGAATTTGAATTAAACATGTTTAAACAAACATATGATATTGTATATTTATAATATATAAAATTTTCATATAATATGTGACGTACCTCCACCATTGAATTTGTAAACAATGTTTGTGAGATAGTTGAGACAATTATGATTTCGAGTTTGCATAAATGCAAAGGCAGTGGAGGATGGAGAAAAAAAAGGATAGAATCATCAACACACTGCATGTTGAATAACTTTTGCCACTCTAAATAGTATGTAAGTTTCGGGTAATGGGTTGCCCATGTGGACCGACCCGACCCAATCTGTTTTAATGTCTAAATTAATGAGTTAATTAATTAGGATAATCCTTTAAAGGATAAAACTGAACAGTTACATTGTAATTGTTCAACCCCTCTTTAAAAGACTCCTAATGGGAGCATTATCTGATACGTGAGACATGAAACAAGATACGTAAAAGGTGATAACTAAAAAGTTAAACGTGAAAAGAGAGAGGAAAACCTGATAAACAAAAAGTCAAAAACCAAGCATAGATTCATCAACACACAACAACAGACTTCTAGTTTGTGAACAAAACCTCTGTTTCCTAGTGATTCAAAGATGGACTTGAGCACCCACTTGTCAAAGAAGCAGATCGACGACTTCCGCTACGAATTACAAGGTACACATCTTGTTGATGATTCCTCTTAAAAATCCTACAATGGTATCAGAGCCATTGTTATTAATCTCATCGTACATTGATTTCTAGGCTATTCACTTTATATGTTTACAAAATAAATTGAGTATATTTCTTTTAAAAATCAGTGAATAGAAAGAAGAAGAAAAATTTGAATAAAGTTAAATTCTTATTTGAGGTTTTTATTGTAGATTAATAATATGGAAAATATGATTCAAAATCTTATTAGATTATGAATCATGAAAGAGATAGGATTACTTCTCCTACTATGAAAATAACTCTGCAAAATTTTGTTTCATAAAAAAAACTACTCTTGTTTAATAGCGGTTTAGAAATTGTTTGGAAGATATTTTTAGTCGAAATTTAATTGATCAAAATCTGGTTGTGCATATCTTTCCGAAAAAATATTATAATAGAAAAATGGAATTAAAACGAGTTAGATATGAATTGTTCAAAAATTGGCTGCTTATTTGACAGTTATTCGGAAAAACTGCATCTGTCTGGAGCAATCTGAAAACTTGTTGTGCTGTTTTTTTATGTAGACTTAATTTTTTTATGATCTTCTCGTTTTAAACTTTTCGAAAATATATTATAATAAAGAAACAGACTTAAAATGAATACGATATGAATTTTTTAAGTTGGGCAGAAAAAGAAAAACGTTTTTTTATAATTATTTTTTTTGAAGTTGTGTCCTCTTTAGGATCTTATTGGTCTTTTGTATTCGTTTAGTCCTAATGTTCCTTAAACAGTTGCTTGCCTTTTATCGGAAATTTGTGACATATGTTGTCACATTAAATGGTTTAACCATATTTCTTTTTGTTCCAATTTTAGATATGGCTGAAAAGGAACATGCTCAAATTACTCCAAGTGGGAGTTATCAACGTAGAGCAAAAGGATGAGGTCGAAAAATAACCCGACGTAAGATATGTTTCAGAGGGCGAGAAGTCGTACAAATTGGTGTCCCAAAAGAGACACAAAGTATGTTAAGGAATGAAAGGACCATTCGAAGAAAAAAGGAAAAAGAGCTAAGAGAGTTTGAATCTTTGAGCATTCAAAGAAAAAGAGAAAAAGATCTAAGAGAGTTCAAATCTTTGAAGATGGATCCCCTTGGTTGTTTAATAGAATTCCTCCAGATCTTTGTCAAAACAATTTGAAAAACTTAATGAAAGAGAAATTCAAGTTTCAGAGAGAGAAGGGTATGATGTTTTGCATCATTCTTTGCCAGAATTCTGGAAGAATGAACTAAATCAAGTTAGAATTGAAATTGGGGATGATGAAGAATTATGAAAATACTATGTAAAAATAGGAGTTAAGTGGGTAAAACTTCACTCACGGTGTATCCACATACTCTCATTTTTATCAGAATATCATAATTTTTTTTAAACCTTGAAGTGAACCGCTTTAATTATGGTCTAATATGAATATTTTGAGTTTTAGTTCTCTTTTATTTTGGATGAGTGAATGATTATTCTATTGCCCCATAATATGGTGTTTAATAGTTAGACATGCAAATATATGTGATTATAGTCTAAAATAAATTAGCGTACACATTAAGAAATTAATTTTAAATATTGGTTAAATATTTAATTCGTAATGATGAATGAATACTTAAGTGTCTTTTTGATTTTACATTTAAATGTGAAACCTTTATGAGAATTGATTTGCTTGAATGTGTATATCACATGCATACTTATTAAAATTCTTATCTAATTATATGTCAATTACAAGACATGGTATGCTAGTATAGGTCACATAGGGCAAGATTGAATGAAATACTTGGCAAAAGAAGGACATTTAGGTTCTTTCATCAAAATTGAAATGTCAACCTATGATAATTGTCTTGCTGGAAAGATTACGGGTAAACCATTTGAGAGGCTAAGAGAGTTGAATTTCCACTTCAATTAATATTTGTGGTCCAGTGAATGTAAAGACAAGGTCTGGTGCTTCATACTTCATTAAATCACTGAAGTGCTTTAAAAGATATATGAATGAAGTTGAACTTCTGTATGAAATGTTGAATAGAGAAGATCAGATAATATTGTTACACATACTTGATAATTCAATTGATCAAGAAATGATTCCTGGACCAAGTGGGAGTTGTGAATCCCAACCTGTATACGAAATATTGAATTAGAAGATCAAATGATGTTGTCAAACATACTTGAAATTCAATGAATCAAGAAATGATTCCTGGTCCAAGTGGGAGTTATGAATTCAAAATCCTATAGAGGAATCTGAAGAAGTATAAGAAAAAAAAGGTGTACATAAACGATCTTATGAGATTGAGGATTACATTTTCTTGTTATCTCCTACAGAATTAGATGAACCTAATTTTGTAGAGGCTTTATCAAACCCTAAAAGGGATGAATGGTTAAAAGCGATGAAAAACTAACAAAGTCTTGAATCTAGTTGACCTTCCTAAGAAACGTTAATCTATTGGGATCAAATGAATTCTTAAAGTTAAAAGTAAATTAATGGGTCAATAGAAAAACAAGTCTCAAGTTCCTTATTCTAGTATTGTCAGGAGTTTGATGTATGATATGATGTGTACTCGCACAGACATTTGTTATGTCGTGAGTCTAGTTAGCAGATATCAATAATATATTAGAAAAGATCACTGAAAAACAGTAAAGAGAATATTCTGATATATGAAGAGAAATGCAAATCATATACTGTGGTATAGTGAATCTAATTATTCATACAAAAGTTATATAGATAATGATTGGACTGATGATCAAAATGTAGAAAATCAACATCCGTTTTTTGTTTTCTTACTAAGTAGTAGTACTATTTCATGGAAAAGTAAGAAGCAAACTTGTACAACTCTTTCAACCATGGAATCTGAATTTGTGGCATGTGTGTGCGCATTACAAAAAGCTATTTGGTCATAGAGATTCTTTGAACATTTGAATATTACAAAGAATCCAGAGGTTTACGTAAAGTATGACGCTATTTCAGTATTATAAACTGACTTGATTGTTAGATATTCTCTTTTATATAAAAGTATTGAATTTATGTTCAAATGTAGTATGCATGTGATAATATGTAAGATACATAATGTGTTGAACAAGTCGCGAGATTGACTCTCTCACACGAGCAATCGCCTCTTACGTCGGGGAACGTGAAGAGATGAATTTATCACCATTTTATGACTTTTTATGAACCATAGAAAAATTTCTCCAAGAAATGAGATTAAAGATCACTGAAGGGAGAGACTAGGGTTAAACATCTGGAGATGTTTAGACCAAGATCTGTACGATGTTGAATAATCAACAGAATGAGACACATACACCAATTTAAGGTGTAAACATCGTAGCACGTGTTTCATACCACGTGTGTCTAGCGATCAATGGGTCAATGAAAAAATATTCCCTGCTTCTTCATTATGTGAGACCCAGAAAAGTTAAATCAACTTTTCAATGAAATACCGTTTGACCTTTTGCTGTTTCTTGAAGTTTCAATCAGTGTTGCTACTTTAGCATGTTACTAATAGGCCTTCCTAACTTGTAGGCTGTTTTTAAATAAAACTGAAAGTATGTTTCTCCACAAATATAATTGAGAATAATTTAGGAATCAGTGTTTAACCATATAATTTATTATTACTTGGCAAGTATATTTAGTAAACATATCAAGTTCTCCAAGTTCAAGAAAAAAATTAGAATTTGGGCAAAAGGTTAAAATTTAAAAATTACCCCAAATATTTCAATTTTATAAAAACAGTCACATTTGTAGTTTTGAATTAAATTTCACTTCTAGGTGGTTGTACAAAATTTATATTGTTATATACACATTTTATACAATTTTTATCAAATCTTGCTAGTCACTCTCAATTACTAGTAGTAATAATAATTTTTCGTATACAAATCAATGACATTTTCTTTTTGTGTTCTTCTTTTTTTTTTTTCAAATTCATATTAACTATATTTGTTGTCATGACTTTTCACCAAAATATTAATATTATAAAATGATATTACAAACTTATGAGTATTTTTATAATTTTTAGAATTTATGGGTATAAATCATAATATTTTTAAAAAATCAAATATTTTTTCCAAAATTTATGATCAAACACATACTGAAACTCTATCCAAAAATAACTTGCTAAAAATATTTAAAAATTTATGATTAAACAACAGTTAGCCTTCTTAATTAGGTAGACTAGGGATCAAAAACTTTCAATAGGAAGCAATAAGTAAAATTATTTAATCTGCTTTTTTCTGATTGGTTTATTACTCTAACCTAAAGTTGGGTAGAGACTATGATCAATCGTCTAAAAAGTCTCGATACAAGAAAATACAAAGTTGTATATGTGATATAAGTTCAATCAAACGAGCAATAAAGTTACAAAAGAAATTGCAGTATTCAATGACTTTCAAAGTAATGATTCTACAATTTTTACAGGGCTCATTAGAGGTACTGTTACTCTTCTCCTTATTGATAATAACTTAGCTTATGATTTCCGCATAGAATAATACATAAATTCACTTATAACTAATGTCTACATTATATATACATGCATAACAGTGGCGGATCCAGGATTTAAAGGTTGTGGGTGCTCACTTCCTTTAACATTTAAAAATTTTAAAAAAAGAAATGCCTATTGGCGGGATTCGAACCCTCGCCAGTGGCTTCGCGCGCCTCTTATTGCACGGGTTTAAACCAGCTCATCCACAGCTGTTTTTGTTCTATGAGTGCTCATTTAAATTATAATAACATATGTATCATATTTTCTATATATATATACACAAAAAGTTTCGGAAATCAATGGGTGCTCGAACACCCGCGTCTGGCTTATTGGATCCGCCCCTGATGCATAACTCTAACCAGTTATCAAATGACCCTGAATGCAATTGGAAGCAGCTATTTATTGGCTGCTAGAGTACTGGACCTTTAAATGGTATGGCCCAAGAACTAGTAGTCAAGTACTAATTTACTTCCCCAACTTCTAAGTCATCTTTCCAGCACAATATACATATATTTGTATGACAAGATGGTTGTCTATACAAGTGTGTGTATATATATATATATATATATATACAACAATACAATTAACAAGGGATAAAAACACAAAATAACAATCAAAATTAATGAAGGTATATAATTAACAATGCACATAAATGCTAATGTAGACATTGAAATTTTGTGGAATTCTACAAGAAATTTTGTGGGTGCTAATATAGACATTGAAATCATATAATAATATATACTGAATTTTGTTAGTAAAAATTTTAATTTCGTCACAATATCATTACACGTGGCATAATAATGTGGAGAGGGTGGTAACATGACGAGATTGGAGTATGTGCTTTCGAATTAAATAAATGTGTGTCACGTTGCGCCATGGGTGGTTGTCAAATGAATTATATTACACTTTTTGGCTATGCATTGTGATTTGTGTATTAATTAGAGTCGTGCGTGCCCTATGTCTATGTACTTTTGTATGTATTAATAAAATCCCCATTGCTAAAATCCTAAGTTTTACTTAAAATAATGTGAAAATTGTTGACCCATACAAAGTCAAACAAGTATAACCAAACAAATTTTTGATAGCAAGTTACATATTTGATCAAATCACATTTGCCAACAAAATCTATAAATATATATTTTATTTTGTGTATCTAATGTATATCATACATTAATATGCAAGAAAAAATTGTTAAGCAGCTATGTATATCAATTTCTCTATACAAGGTCTAACAAGCTTAATGTATTGGTACTTAGTGTATATTTTTTTAAAATATAATCAAATTAATTATTAGATAATTATAACTGTATAAGTATTTTTTTTAAAAAAAAAAAAACATCGATTTGTAATATAAGTAAAGTATCCGATATCAAAAAGGATACTTTTTCAACCCTAAACACTAAAAGAGACGCTCTCTAAATACACACACCAAAACGAACAGTTAACCTATTTATTGACGAAGTGTAACTATCATCTTTTAACACTGTCAGCATCCCTATTTTATAAAATTGCGAACTTTCTTTTATAAAATAAATTTTACTATTTTTATAAGCAAATAAATAGTAAAGTTATTTTGTAAGAAACAATTTCAAATTTTTTTATACTTAATGAAAAAAGAATGTGCATTTTGATATCGGACTCTCTAGTAAAAATGACACTAACTTGTTATATTCTTACAAATTATAATTCCAACGACGGTATAAAATATATTTATATGTGCTTCACACAAACCTATATCTTTATATATACTTAGTTTGAAAAAAACAAAAAAAAACTTGAAATACACAACAAAAATTAAAGATTAATTTGGAATGAAAGACTGTGCGCCTTCAAATAAGGTGAGTTTGTCTGTAGTTTGACTTAAAGTAATTAAAGATGGGGGTAATAAACATAAACTTGTTTTAACGAAAAATTCCCCCCAAAATCATGGGGATAGATCTAGCTTAAGCCTCTTTTAATTACTTCACTTTTCTAACCACTAATTATACAACTAACATGTCCCCACTTGTATGATTGAAATCTTAAAAAAAAAAAAATTGGCCAGGTGATTGAGAGTTAAAAAGTATACTCAATTCTGAATTGTTAGGAGGATTATATTGTGTTTGTAGTTTATCGTATTGTATTGTTCTAATGAATATAGTGTGTTGATAGATTTTATTGTTCTTCATTATTACATGATGTCAGATATTCAAAATTTGAATGATAAACTTATTAAAAAGAATAACATACATGATAGAGTTACTATGAAAAAGATAACGTAAATGATAAAATATAAATATTAAATAATAAGTAAAAATAAAAATGAGAAAAAAATATTAAGGTAACGATGCGAACACATTAAATCGTCAGTTACATAAAATGGATCTTTTCATTATTACCAAACAATGAATTTAAATTATAGGATAAATATAACTTAAGTAACAATTGAAACAAATATTTTATTTAAAGTAAGACAAAAGACATAAAGTCACCATTAAAGTTAATTCGGATTTTCATAAAAATATCTTAACTTTACGACTGTCCTATTACCTCACTAAACAATTTTGAACAGATGTTATCATACCAATTTTTTATCATCCCCAAATTTTAACAAGCAAGTGAGTTCACACCCCAATTAAAATTATTCTTTTTTCATTTAAATTTTTTCCTTTATCTTTTTCTTTTGTTATTTCTCTCTCTCTCTTACTTTTAATATTAATTTTCATATATCTTCAATTTCATTTCATCTTCCACCTCCCACTTTCTTCCCTTCATTTTCTTTTTTTTCTTCACCTCTCATTCCCCCATGTCAAATTGAAACTCACTTTCATTTTTTTTCTTTTCTTTTTTATTCTTCTTCTCTGATCAAATTCTTTATAAAATTCATACTATTATTTAGAATTTATTGAATTCTTGATAATAAAATTAATTATTTTTTTAAGAAAATTTAAAATTTTAAAGGTATCATCAACTACTCATTTTCATATACATTCAAAATTAGAAATGATAATTTAAAAAGAATTAATTAATTTCTCGAAAATTGAAATCGAATAAAAAAACTATATGATATTTCCTGATCATCTTCAAATCTAATGATTTTATCGAATTGTTCGAAATATAAGAAAATATTTAAATAAAATTTTAAAACTAAAGAGAGTAAAACTAATAGTATAAAAAAAGAAGAAGGTGAAGTTATGGTAAAAATGACATTTAAAGTAAGAAGTTTCAGTTGATGGACATAAAATCAATTTTTGAAAAGAACGAAGAAAGAAAGAGAAAAAGAAAAAGAAAAAAAAAGTTAACATAATAAGAAAAATAAGAAAATATATTTATAACAAAATACTTGTAAAAATAAAATTATATTAATTATTTTAGGGTGTTCATTCTCTTTGAGAGAGTGCACACCACTCTCTTATTAGATTGACGAAAAATAATGTAATTATATATATTCAAAATTATTTAGTGAGAAATAGGACGATTGTAAAATTAAGGTATCTTTTTAAAAATTCGGAATAACTTCAGTGATGACTTTATGTTTTTTTCTCTTGAAGTAACAATACAATGGTAACACTCATCCAAACAAGGTGTGAGCAATCGATGCACATAAATAAAATTATTTTTACAATTAGTGTCACTAAATATGCACTTAAGTTATTTAATATTAGTATATTACTAACAAAAAAGTGTCTTTCACTCTTAACTTTTAAACAAAATCCTACCACTTTAAGTAAGACAAAAGAAAATGGGAGTGGTAGCTTTTAATTTGGGTGTTATTTAAAGAAAACCACTCTATTGATTAAAATATTTGTTTATTAGGCTTAAGCAAACTTCTTGTTCTTAAGTTAAATTTATGGTTGATCACTCATTTGTTTGGTGGAAATGGGGGGCATAACTTGGATCTTACTTAGATTCTTAATCATATTATTATTTATTATTATTGGTTTTGACTTGTTCCACCCTTCTTCACTTGAACAACACACTATAGGAGATTAGAAGTTATTACTATACTATTTATTTAATATGATGATATAAAAATTACTACACCCTCCGTTCTATATTAACTTAAGCATTTAATTTTTTTTAAATTAACTTAAGTTTTCAATCTTCAAGATTAATTTAAAATATTCTTCTAATTTTATCCTCTAAGTTAGTATTGAAATTAGTTATTATAATTAATGTTTAGTTATTTTAACAATAATTAATAAAAATAAAAATAAAAAATTATATTCTAACCTATTTTTTTAAAGAGTATGAAACACCTTAAAGCTTAAGTTAATATGGAAGGAAGTAAATAATACATACGCCATGTAGGGGTGTTCGTTATATGATATACTAATTAAAATTATTTTCATTTTCAGTGGACCAAAACTATGACTTTATTTTTTAGAAAAATTACCTTCATTATCTATTGTTATCATATACTCAAATTTTTAAAATTACACATCAATTGTTAAATTAAATATTATAATAGTAAAAAATTATTAAAAAATTATTTTTAAAGATTAGAACAAATAATTTAATATTGAAGAGTAATATTATAGCTGGAGGTGTAAAAAATGAACTCAAATATAATTAATCTGTTCAATTCATTTAAAATTTTAAGAGTTGTGTTCTAGATAATTTGAGTTGGGTTCGATTTCAACTCATTTAAGTCTATTTTAAGACAATTTTTAAATTGATCAGCTCAATTCAATCTCCAAGTTCAACATGTTTTAAGACTTCATTTGCATTGGTGTATTGTACTTTCCTATATTAGAGGTATTAAATACTGTCTATTTATATCTTTTAAGATTTATTTATCTATTTATAATTTTTTTTAAAAGAAAACTTGAATTAAAATTCATATCGCAGATAAAAAAGTTAAAATATTAATATTTTAAAATTTTTGACATTAAACAGATTAAATTAAAATTAATTTAAGCCTAAAATAAACTTGAACGAATCATAACTCAATCCAATTTTCATTTCAATTTATTTTAATATGTTAAATTTCACTCCAACCCGTCCGGTTGACCCCTTAACGATAGCCATGGATAGTGCACGAAGCATTAGCAGCAAAGAGTCAATAAACATGTCTGCAACTTTTATTAGGTAGTGGTTGGTTTGCAAATACTGATTAAATGTAAACACGTCATCAAAAGGGAATTTGGAAGTAAATAATAAAAAGAACTAGGAGTGACATTTTATTAATTACTATGTAATTTGCTCGCGTTTAGTGCGATCATAAATAATAATTGCAATAAATTTGCAAATAATATTTTACTATTATTCATATATTAAAAATAATGAAAAAATAAGTTTTTAAAAAATATTAGCAATATTTCAATATAAATTTGATTATTTGTAATTATTATTTAACTCAAGAACCTTTAATGAATGAATTTTTCACGAAATAATAAATCATTAATTCTTTAATCAACATTAAAGGAAAAACAAAGAAGAAAATAAGAATATATATACAAAGGTATTTCGTATAAAAAGAAACAATGAAATTGCATAGATTATATAATTGTGATATATATATATATATATATATATATATATATATATATATATTT
>NC_028645.1:74567499-74599751 GCF_001406875.1 Solanum pennellii
TTGTAATATATATATATATATATATATATATATATATATATATACTAGACAGGGATGGCCCGTGCAAGCACGGGCCCAATGTTAAAAAAAAAATTGCGTGTCTAATACCACACATAGACATATATACACAGATGGATATGTGTCTAATACCACACATACATATATATACAGATGGATATGCAAATTAACAAACAAGAGATGCACATCTACGTAGAAGATTGAGCACATTATTAGTAATGATAGTTGTTTTATGGATAATTTAGAACCAATCAATTTGGAAAATAACATTCTAAAATATATGAATAAATGACACTCCATTAGATCAAAGTTGAAACTTTTAATACTATCATGTTAATAAAATGAATT
The DNA here is from genome assembly GCF_001406875.1 of Solanum pennellii. Classification (NCBI taxonomy): domain Eukaryota; kingdom Viridiplantae; phylum Streptophyta; class Magnoliopsida; order Solanales; family Solanaceae; genus Solanum; species Solanum pennellii. The sequence continues at coordinate 74,567,866 of NC_028645.1, forward strand.
TTAACATAACTAACATAAAAAACTAAGAGTTGTCTCTGTGTGACCTACCTAGGTCACGGGTTTAAGCCGTGGAATTAGCCACTAATGCTTACATTGAGGTAGGGTATCTACATCACAACCCTTGGGATGTGGCCATCCCCTGACCCTGCATGAACGCTGGATGTTTTGTGCACCGGGATGTCCCTTTTTTAACACAAAAAAGAAAAACAATTGGGAAGATATAAACACATAGGATTCAGTATAAAACCAAAACCTAGTGAAACTATCCTCCTCCATCTTGATTATTTTATATTACACTCAGCTCGCCCCAAGTAAATTTAACTCCTCCAATTAGCCACAATAGAGGAGGAGAACTATTAACATTGAATTATACTCTTATTCTATTGTCCAGGTAAACTAATAGACAAACAAAACTAAGAAGGTTCCACTATCCTTGACCACATCTTCAAGAAATACGCCAATCGTGATTAAGCAATAGATTACTCACTTCCAAACCAAACAGTCAATGGCTGCATTATACTTTGCTCTCCCTGACGTCACCTGGAAGTTTGTTTTAGCAGTTTGCTTTGGCACTGGAATTTTAGTAACTACTCCAAGAGCAAATATTTTTGCACCAAACACACTCTTAACCTGAAAAACAATCAAAGTTAGCAACAGTAAATCATATAAGCACAAATTGATGTTTACAATCAAAATTCATTCAATATCAAACCTTAACATTCACTTCCATACGTGTACGGCCTAATTCTTTGATAGTTGGTAATACACGGAAAGGAAGATTTACTCCTTCAGTGATGCGGTACCTGAAGATAAACAGTTAAACAAAATCAGGCACTATCATACAAAGTATGTTCATGATCTGAACATGTTACCAGTTTCGGAAAAAAAATAAGTAGATATAATCTTAACCTCTTACAAATCAAGGGGCTTACATATTTTGAGCTTAAAAGTCAAGATACAATCTCTATACTCTGGTCATCATCACTTTCCAAGTAAACAACAACATACCCAGGGACCAATGTAGTCCCACAAAGAGGTATCTGGGAAAGGTAGAATGTACACCAGACTTACCCTTGCCTCAGAGTTGACACTTGCTCCATCACTTCAAAGGTTACACTATTTCAATTTATATTGCACAGAGAAATTCTAGATTTTTTTCCAGTACTTCTTTCGCATTGAGTATCTTGATAGATTTCTCAAGCAGTTCCATTAATACTGCAACTTTTCGACAACTTACTAAGTTAAGAGTTTGGAACACACGTTATGACTTATGAGTGGGAACATGCACAAATTGATTCATCAGGATGCTGGAATATCCAATATAAAATTCTTGAATGCATAAAACATGAGAGAGAGTTCAAAAAGGTTACGAATCAAAAAGGATGAGTTAGATGATCTAAAAGATGAGAAAAGTGATTAAGTCAATTGAGACTCAGGATCCTTCTGATCTGCCTAATTCTTATGATGTTCTCAAACTACACAAGAAACCATAGAGTATTAGGTTTTATCATCACCGCCTAACAGGTTCAAATTGTAGGATGAAGTATATGGAAACACAAATGTCTACTTGGGGGTTTTGACCAACACCCGATTCGCTAAAACTACCTAAAACACACAGCTACTTAAATTAAGCATGTGTTTTAATGCCGTAGTAAGGTTTCTCTATTCTCAACAGTTCCAACCAAAGACAATTAAAAAAGGCATCTTTTAATCAATACTTAGATGTTCTACCGCCAATTCTTACCAATAGTGTAGTATTTCTTCTGTTCAGTTCTTTTTGTCACTGCCTTCATTTTTCTCCTCATAGTATGATTATAAAGTTACTCACTTTATGCAATTTAAGGAAAGCAAACAAATGTAATTCTTCTAGCAACTAATGGAGCACACAAAAAGGATTCAATTCCTCAATTTGCAAACCTTGAAATAAAAATCTCAAACTCCTAACAAATATAGAAACTAAAAGGCCATAAGAAGAGCATGAATAAACATAGTCACGGCAGCACAATATCAATACAAAAATATTTTACACTTCCAAAGAGTGAGGAACCATACATATAACAAATTCAAAGTGATAAAACGGAGAGATGACAAACCTCACATAGCAAGTAGAGTCAGGGGCACGAACAATATAAACACTCCATTGTTAATCCTTCAGAACAGGACTCTTACAACACATCTCATCGCATTGTCCAAACCTGCACATACCTTCTCATTTTTTGTTCTACCTTAATTAAATAGAGAAACATTAGGATTTCAAGTTCAATAAAAGATGTTTACAAACCATGAATTACTTTAACAAACAAATGTCTCAGTGATATATTTTTCCTTCAATATTCTAAAGGGATGAAACTTTATGGATGTCTTGAAAATATGGAACAAAAATTAATTGTTTGTTCGCCAACTAACAATATTCCTAAAAACAACTCACAATAATATGAATTCAGTATTTTTTTGAAAAAGAGGAGCAACTATTATGCTTTTAATTATTCAAGAGCATGGATAATAACACTGATGCAAGGAACAAAAAAATTTGGGCTAGATTATTTATGCAAGGAACAAATAATGATGTTGCCTTCTACAAAGGGGTCTTCATTTTTCTATTTTAGCATATTAATCTCATTCCTATTGCAGAAGCCAACAAAAGCCATGACTTGCTTGGTTCATTTTTGAGTATTTCTAGCCTTTTCATTTCCCACATGATGAACATGTTGTAACTTTCTCCTACTAAGCTAAGCAGATAATATATAAATTTAACAATATAAAATATAGAATTACCATTCAATTTCTAGAATAGGGACAACTGCTAAGCTTCTTTGAACTATTAGTCCACAAACTAAGCATAGCATAAAAAATGATAGCAACTAACACTTAACAATTAATATCCAAATAGCAAATAAAAAAATAGAAAAAAAAAAGTAAAGAGGAAAATAAAGGATGCATTTTTACAAAACCTGAAAATTAATATGGACAACTATACAAAAAATTATGTTAATTTAATCAAAAGTCATAAGAAACCTTGCCTGTAACTTCATCTACTTCTGGTATGACTGTATGACAAACTGCTAACAAACGGAAGAACTTTTGTATTACATCTGAATGAGGCTCAAAAAGCCAACTCGCATTCATGATTCTTTCGTCTTCAAAATTGAAACCTTTAACGGTGGACTTCCTAGAAGTAACAACACCATCCTCACCAGTGGAGATCCATTCCTCTTAGCCATGGCCTTTTCAACTTCTGTAATACCACGTCCATAAGCAGTACCAGCCACGGAGCACTTGACAAACTCCATTGAATTACAAGTCAGTGTGCCAGTTTTATCAGAAAGTATTGTGTCAACCTGGCCGAGTTCCTCGGTAAGATTTGAGGTGCGGGCATGTGCTGGTTTATCAGTTTCTTCATAGTACATATTAATATCCTTATTAATGAAGATACTCTGAAGAACTTTAACGATTTCAATTGACACATATAAGGAGATAGGAATCAAGTAGCTATACAACATCACAGCAGTGAGAAAATGGAACATGGCAGCAGCAGGAGCTCTTCTGGGATCAAAGAAAATGTCTGAAGTTTCAGGTTGTAGATACCACCTGTTATGTCTGTCATCTAGATCCTTTTCAGTCACAATTCCAAAGTAGATTGATCCAACAAAAGCAATTGCGAATAGAACTGCAAATAAGAAGTAAATGATTCTATTCATCTTCCTCTCAATTTTGCTTCTTTTAGAAGGGGGGTCTGTTGCATTATGCATGACCTTTGTGTCATGACCAGTAAAGATAACAGCCCCATATATATATTCTGTGTTGCGCAATTTAGAGTCTCTGAGGAGTAATTGCTGGGGAGAAAGAGGATTCTGTTGTTCTTCATATTCCATACTTCCAACAAAAGTATACAAATTAGCATTAGGATCTTCACATTTAACTAAAGCTTTAAAGTCTTTGAAGTTTGCATCTTCATGCAAGGATGAAGTAACCTCCAATGCCTGTTTAAGCTTCAAATTAGTAAAAGAAAATCAAAAGTTACTGCATGTGAAAATACATAGGTTTTTCATACATAAAGAAAAGAAGACAACCAGAAATTTGTAAGAGGAATTCAAAAAACGCCCAAATGGATTAACATTATTGGGATTTTTGTAACATGGAACAAGAATCACATACCCAAATCAAATTTGGGTATCACATACCGAAATCAAATTTAGGTATATTCACCCACCTAAATCAATCTGAATGAGCCAACCAAAAGGATAATCCAACATCAATAACAATTCCAAATGAAAAAATAAGTGAAAATTTTACACACCCAGATCAAATGAAAGGAAGATGAAGGAAAAGAAAGCTTAATTGAGACATGTAAAACATTACCTGGAGAAGGCTTGAGAAGGCTGAAGAACAAATCCAAAATCTATAACAAACCTAAATGGAAAAATAAGTAAACATTCAGACACCCTAATCAAATTTGGGACTTGGACTTTGTCAAAAAGAAAGATGGCACCAAAACAAAAATACAAAATTGAAAATGAAAGAACCTTACCTGGAGAATGTTGATGCACGGATGGTGGAACATAAATGAAGGAGATACAGATACAGAGAGAATAGAGTAATGTGTACATTGGTAACGTAGGAGGAAGACACGTAGGGAACTGAGAAGAGAGAACACAGGAAGAAGACACGTACTCTTAATAGAGAATTGAAAAGACACAAATACCCTAAAAGCAATGAAGCAAGCATGTTGAAACATGCCTTTTCTAATATAAGAGAAAAATATATATATATATTGATTTAAATAATAACCGCCCAAGCAATTTGGAAAATAAATAATTATGTTAAGACCCTTAGGAGTGTGCATACTATTTGATGTCTATCATTCATTTTACTTTAAATAAGGAGTACTTAGTTACTAAAAATTACAAACACTTCAATCATGATATGATGAAATATAAATTAAAAAAAAAAAAGACATTATTACTGTAAGTATAGATAAGATAATAAAAAATTTTCTTAATTAATATTTTTGAAAAGACGTGTACAAAGAAATACAACAGAATATAATTTGGGTTGGACTTTAGAGAGTACATGTTTTAAATTTGCATGCGCAAAGTTCTTTAACTTTAATTACTGAAATTAATATTTGGTTGGCTATTACAAAGTTAATATGTGATAAAGGCTTTTAAATGGGGACCAATTAAAATTACTTAGTTCTTTTCTTGTATGATTTGAGTTATTAAAATGGAGGTATTACACTATAAGCCCTAGCAATATTTTCAATCCATTTTTATTTTAGTCTCATTTTTTATTCTTCAAATATAGAGAGGTGAACACACTCTCTATTTTACTTTTTGAATATTTTATTATTCTTTCTATTATTTTCTAAATAACATATTATTTTATATATAATTTCATTAATTAAATATCTAATCTTCATAATTCTTTTTAAATGAAGTTTCAGTCAAGTATAATTATGTCAAGTAATATTCAATAGTCTTTTAGATTCATATCATGTGTACTATATAATAATTTATAGTTGAGATCCATTTAAATTTTATACTCATCTTAATAATTAAAACACCAAAGCCATCAATTATTTTATTTTTTAAAACTATCAAATAAAACAATTAAGAGTACCCTATCTAATATTTTCAAGAAAAATAAGACTGACGGAAACATGTGGACTTCCCGACTTTTTTACCTGTCAAACCTCATACTTGTATTGAATTTCTTAAATTACACTAATTTTAAAAAATCTTACACTTTTGAAGAATCTGAATAAGTATTTATAATTATTTGAAAACCTCCAAATAAGGTTTTTAAAAAAAAAATTGTACTATCATATTCTTTAGTTGAATTATTATTTAGAACTCAATGATATTTTTACTTCATAATTTGGAGAAAGCATGTGTGAAATTACCTCCGAAGAAGTTTCCGAGGTAAAAAATCCATAAGTTCAAATATTTATGTCAATCTTAATTTTTTTTCTTGAAAATATTAGTTTAGGTACACTTAATTGCTTTATTTGATAGTTTCAAAAAATAAAAAGGTCGACAACTTTGTTGTTTTTATTATTATAAAGAGTATATAATTTAAATAGATCTCAACCACAAATTATTATCTAGTACACATGACATGAATCTATAAGGCCATTGAACATTACTTGACCTAATTATACTTGACCAGATCTTTATCCTTTTTGGATTGAATGTAATATAATATGTTAAAAAAATATATTATTTAATATATAGTACTTTCATTCCGAATTAATTGTATTTTAATTTTTTCTAATTTTCATCAATGATATAATTAGTTTTTACTATAAAGAATAAACACAATTAAAATGATAAAATAAAAATTTTAATTTAAAAATAAAATAAATAATATGATAATTTAAAACAATATAATTATACAATACATAACATTATAATTTAAATACAAGATGATATACAATACATAACATAATAATTAATTCAGAATGAAGCAAGAATCATGCCGAAAAGATGTTGAATGTGCATTCAGAGTTTTACAATATTTTGCAATTATTATAGGACCGTCACGTTTTTTAGGAAATGAAGTGCTACATGAATAATAACTACATGTATTGTATTGCACAACATGATAATTGAGGGTGAACATGATCTAATTCACCAATTCAAGATGTCGTAGAGGATCCAGCTCCAACGACAGAAATGGTGGTAGATGAAAATCTCCAATTTGAGCAATTTTTAGCTACACAAAATAAATATTAAGGACGATAATGCTCATTTAGAACTCCGTATGCATTAATAGAGCATTTATAGAAGCAATGTAATAATTTGAGCAATCGAGTGCTTATGTAATTATATTTCAATCTTATTAGAATTTGTCCATTAATTTGTTATTATAGCATATTTTTTTGAAATTTATGTTACTGAAAATTTTAGAATAAAATATTATTTTATATTAAATAAAAATTTTGGAAAAATAAAATATTATGTCACGTGAAATTATATAATGTAATTATTGGGGAAAAAATAAGGGATTTATATTATGAAATAAGAAAATAAGAATGAAATAGAAATAATAATATAATATTGATGAGAGAAAAAAAATTCCTTTTTAGAAGTAAAATAGAGAATTGAGTTAGAGTTGATTGTCTGAAAAAATAGAGAACTCTATATTTGGAGAGTAAAATAGAGGATAGAGTTGGAGATGCATAAGGGATGTGAATATTTTATTTTCTCTATGAATGTTTTATTTGGTTTAGTTTATCTATTGTGTTCACATATCCTATATAATTTGCAAGCTATTAGAAGTCAGTTTATTCAGCGTATTTTGAAAGCAACAATGACAAGTTTTTTCCGGGAGTTCCACATAAAATGATTATGTATCGTATCATTTATCAATATTAAGAGTTTTCTATCATATATTAAAAGATATATACCCTGACACGTGATTTTTTCCCCAAATACACTAAAATAAGAATAGAGGTGAGTGAGATAGGGATATGGAGGCAAGAGAGATATATAATCATGTATCATATATACATGTGAATCATACTAGATACACACCAGATTCATGTATTTGTGTATATGTGGTGTGATCTACATGTATTTTGTATACTAGATAAATTAGAGGGACGCGAGCAAAATTTGTTACGTATCAAAGATATATGCGAATCCACTTAGATATAGTGTTCAGAACAAACTATACCTAATTTTAATTTAATTTATTCTGAGATACATGTATCTAAACGTATTTAGACACATCAAAATTTAATAATTAAGAATCATAATATATTATAAAATAGAGTATATTTATATAATTATACTGATTCTTTTTTTAAAAAAATTCTTATTATGATATGTATAAAATGAATATAATATATATTTTTGATGGCCAGATACATACCGTCAAAATCCCAAATAAATAACAACGAAAAAGGCCAATCTTTATACGTATAGAATCTCCTAATTGTTCCAGAGCTACTAGAAAGGGATTCTTTAACTAGAAAGAATTCGGTTCAGATGGAGGATACCTATCCAGAAGTTTTCGCAACTCAATCATAGATGATGGAATCATCAAAGATTTGACCTTTTCGAACTCTGTCTGACTTTAGTTTTGGAATTTAAGAGATCCTTTATTCCTACTCTGGCTCTTTTTGTCAATATTTATTTAGCCTAGAACAATTTTCATCAATAATTAGAAGTATCAAAGCGCAGCGGAGATAGAATTTTTGTTGAGTTTATCATTTGAAAAAGGGAAAAGGATTAAAAATGTCATTAACGTATTTCAAATATTTCAAAAATGCCCTCCTTTCACCTTTTGGTTTAAAAATGCTCTTAACGTTTTTTTAAGGTTTAAAATTGTCCTTTTTTTAACAGCTGGCTGACATGGCAAACGCTGAGTCATTAAATAAGACATATAGCTTTATCTTATTGGTCTATTATCTTTTTTAAATCCAGCCGAACGACCCGACCCATCTATGCTATAAAAATTCAAAACCCACCCACAAACCCGTTTACACAAACCATTTTTGTTCCTCCTGGTTGCTTGTTCCTTCTTGTCTTGCCCCTTTTGGCTATAATCGGACACTAGGGTGCAGATGGTTTGTCATCATGTTTATTGAGTAATTTGGTATTGATTATGTAGGCAATCGATAAGGTAAAAGAGTTGGATGTTAGCATAGAGGGAAAAAGTTTGGAAGAGAAGAAAAGTCTGCTGCTACAACTCTGTCATTAAAGGTCGTAGATGTCGTTCTTGCAATCGAAACTGATGATAGGCTGAAAATCAAAATTATGATGGTATACAATCTTGCAACTGAATTTTTTGTTTGTCTTTTATGATGTTGTGGTTGCTTAATGTTGAACTTTATTGTGTCGACCTTTAGGTTTGTAGTGCAACCATGTACAAAAACATCAACTTGACAAATCTTGATGTAATTCTTCCATCTTTTTCTTCCTACAATTAACTAAAGAATGGAGGACATATGAATTGAGGGAGAAGAAAGAAGAGAACTAAAGCTAATAGAAACAAAAGACCGAAAAACGATCCGGGAGAAATTTTTCAAAATGGGTTTTAGACTAAGTGGGTCATATATTTTGAAATGGGTAAAGAAATTCATGTCATATTTGCCATGTCATTAGGCTATTAAAAAGGCAATTTTAAACCTTAAAAAGACGTTGAGGGCATTTTTAAATCAAAAGGTAGAAGGAGGGTATTTTAAAACCATTTAGAATATGTTAAGGCATTTTTAACCCTTTTCCCTTTGAAAAAGTAAAAAGACAAATTAATGAAATAAAGTTTGACATTTATTATATATTAATAAAAAATAATTTTAAGCAAGTATAATTAAAATATTTTCTACTAAAAGGGATTTGGACGAACCCCTAACATTTTTAATAAAGAGTTTAAAATTTAAAAAAAATAAACACACAAACTAATCAAATAAAATTTTAACATATACTATATATACACAAAAATTATTCCAAACATATATAAATAATAATAATATATTTCATCAAAGGAGGTTCAAATCAACCCTACAAACTATAGAAGTGACCCGATTTATCTTTAAGTTAGATAAATATAGCCTTTTTAGTATAATATTATTTGTACAGTATCCTCTAATTAAATTTAGGGAAAAGGATCAAAAATACCCCTTAACTTTGATTTATTGTTTAAATTTACCCTCGTCGTTAAAATGAAATTAATTTTACCCCTTTCGTTACTAATATCACCAAATTTATCCCCCATTAGACAGATTGACCCAAATTGACCCGATTTTATTTTTTAAAAAAATCCAATTTCTTATTTTAACCCAATAACCCGACCCCATTTAAAATAACCCGACCCATTCTCCCAAATCTCCTATTCTCATGTACCCATTCCTTCAAATAACGGATCAAACAAAGGTAAAATGCATAACTCATCTTCTTTGAAGCACCTAACTCTCATAAATATTCTTCCTTCTATTTTAATTTATTTTGTTCTATTTTGAGTTGACATAAAATTTAGTAAAATAATAAAGATTTTTAAATTATATAATTTTAATTAAAAATATATAGAATATATCAAAATATCAGTCAAGTATATGATATTAAATATATCACGTAAAGATTAAATCTAAAGAGAATATTAAAGAAAAAATTATATTTTTAAAAATAAGCTAAAAAGAAAAATAAGATAACACTGAATTCACCTACTATATGCAGCCATTAACAGGGCTAAAACAAATTTGCTATCGAAAATAACTTATTATCCCTTAAAAGCAACTAACTAGAGCAGAATAAAGTGGCAGACCTACTTAATAGTAATTTAATAAAGTAAATAAAAAATATTTATAGTTCCTTCGATATTTATAAGCAACTTATTTAAGCTAAAATATTGTAAAAATTACATTCATTTGAAACATCTCAACATGCAATAATATTTAAAAATAGAGGCCCTATATACTGAACTATAATCCACCTCAAATATCTCTCTAACTTTGTTTTATATGTTTCATATTTTTATCATATAATATCCATCGATCAGTTAACCAAAACAAAATTATGAAAACAATAGTTACTGCCTTGGAATAAGAGATTGACCCACTTCCCAATCTTGTTTTTGGTTTTAGGTGCAATTTTTTGGAGATACAAACAAGATGGAATATTTAAAAAGTTTAATAATTAATGGAGCCACTCAAATTAGCAAAAAATATTATGATACTCCTTCTTTAATTTTTACTAAAGAAAAAATAAAAATAATTTTTAGCGATAATAAAAATAACTTTTAGTGATAATAGATATACATATTAATTAGTTAAAAAGTGTTTTTTTTATCCACATTAATTAATAGATATTGGATTCAATGTTATTATAATAGACTCTAGAAACATATATACAAAGAGTGCTAATTGTCTCTAAATGTACATATTTAACGATATTGACATTAATTAATTATTGATTATGAATCATTTTTATTACGTAGTGTTTATTAAGACAATCTTTCATTTTCTTTGAGGGATTAGTTTGATTGACTTTTGTTTTTATCAAACTATAGGTGAAAAGCGATGCTAAACCTCTTCAATAATTAATTTGATTTAGGGTCCCTTATATACTGTATAACCTAGAAATTGATACTAAATTAAAGCCAATTGATGCCTACTTTTAATTTTGTACTCTAAATAAATATTAATGGTCCAAATCAGTAGCTTGATTGATGGAACTAGAGCCAAAATTAAACCCTCACGTCAAGTGTATTGTAGATTAATTAGTACACTTAATTAGAGCAATTCTTTTATTATTAAAAACGCCACTCATCAAAATCATAAAACCCAAAAATTCATATTCCTCCCTATACTTCCCACAAAGGGACGTAACGTGTCACTGATAGAGTTTCTTCATCCTTAATTAGAAGACTCGATTGCTATCATTTGAAATTTGATAGAGAATATTTATTTATTTAAAAGAGTCTAATACAAATAGTAAATTACGAATATGGGTATCCTATTAATGTAGAGTTGGTTTCCTCAAGTAAAGTACATATTGTTGCATAGATCTCTATAAGATTAAGATATGATTCCATTTCCTTTTTCATGCAAAATCCTAGTCATATCTTGTGGTGAATTTCATAGAAAAAGTGTACAAAAACTTTACATTTTGTAACGTAATGAAGATAGATGGTACTTTTGGTATATAGCTACTGCAATTCAACTGAAATCTTTTTCTGGAATTGTTAACCAAATGTATGTGTTCCAATTGGTGGCTCAATTTTAGAATTAAGAAGCACCAAAACAATAAAGGAAAAATTACCTAGTAAGTAAAATATCTACAATCTATAAAATATAAGTGTATCGATAAAATCACTCAACTTAGATTTTTATATCAATAAAATCACACATTTAAACTTATCACTAAAAAATTTAACATAACAAACTAAATTATTTTTGTGTCATGTTTATGATTAAAATAATAAATAAATATCTCAAAATTACTAATTTCATTATAAAATAAAACAATAAAGATGAATGACAATTTTGAAATATAATACAATTTAACTTTCATATACTTTGTTTCCAATTTAACTTTAGTTATACTTTTTTTTTAAAAAAAAAAAAAAAGAGTTCTCCAACTGCCTACTTAATTAAACTATTTCTCTATAGAAATAAAAAAACACTATTTATAAAGGATTAACGCAGTTATTTTAAAAACTGAATCGATGGATTCATACCCTAAAAGGTTGAAGATTCTGTTGTCACTCAACAAACTCCTTGAAATAGTGATTCACAATTTTACTCAAAATTAGAAAAGAAAAGAAAAAAGGAAGAGAGAGCCAGGAATATTATGGTTAAAAATTTTCCACATCCTTTTTTTTAATTTATGGAAATAAATAAAAGTATAGAGCAGGACCGTTTGGCATGAAAGAATTAATAGCTAATTTTGGTACATTACAATTTATAGCTTCTGCAATTTGATTGTATCCGTTACAGTTACGCCTCACTAATATTGTCTCAAGCAACTGCACCACATTTTTACTCCTCATCACCTACCCGCTCTCATTACAATCTTACACAATTATTGCAAACTTTGAAGTTACCAAACGTAATGCTACAATTTGATTTGATTTGACGTAAAATTTAAGAAAATGTTTTCTTATTTAAATTCGTTTCGTTGTCTACTACAAATGTTAATCATCTATATGCATATAATTTAATTAGAGGATTGTTTGCTATGAAGGATAAAATTTAGACAATAAAATGTAAAATTATTTTATTTTGCAGTTAATTAAGGATATTAATTAATCTCGAGATTATTTATTCAATCATTTATATTATAACGATAGAATAAGTTGATATCTCATATGTATGGTGGTACAACTTATTCTATGAGATAATCAGTGTAGGAGCCAACTTGGAGCTATGGATTCATCTAGACCTCATTTGGGGTAGAATGACACTATATATATATATATATAACCTTGTTTCAATTAATTTATATTTTACTTCTTTATATTTTGAATAATTTTAAAAAAATTTGACTCAACCACTAAAGGTATTTTTTTTCTTCTCATCCTCATACCAAATAATTCTTGAAAGCAATAGATTTTTTTAAGATTATTTTGTTTTTAATAATAATATTTTTTTAAAAAATAACCTAACAAAAAGTATGTCATATGTACATAAAATAGGAAAAAGGGTCTCGATGTTAAGCAGAAAATTCAAAATGTCTTCGACACAATTAGGTTTAACTCGTGAAACATGTTGTTCACCAGCCATACTCCTAAATCTAATTTGATTTACAAAACATCTACTAGGCATTTGGTTATGCAAAAAATATATTTCAAATTTTAAAGTTGAAGTCAAAATTGTGTTTGACAATTTTCTTTTTAGCTAACGTATCCAAAATATACTATCAATCATCTTCCAAAACAGTAACTTTTTATCAAAATAAATAGTCACATAATGCATAGATTAGATTAGAATATATATACTAGCGTGTAATACGTTTTATTTGTCTAATAATCCCAGAGTCCCTACTTAATATTTTCATTTTAAATTGTCTCTATTAATTTTTTTTCTATATTAATCTTACAATTCACATTAATAAAAAAAAAAATCAACTAATAGGAGAATATAATGAAGTTTTTTTTTTCTTTTACCAAGGTGTGGTAATTGTGCTCAATGTTCAAGTGAAACTCAATTAAAGAGGAATTTTAAAGGAATTAAAGAAGCTTCTCAGTAGCTCCCCCGTGACACCCATCAATAAGTTTTAAGTGGTACACACACACCTATTTCCATTACTTTTAAAGTCATTAAATAACAAATTTGGCTTTCTTTTTACTCCCTATTTTAGTACACTAGATTTCAGGCAATTAAACAGCCGAATAAAACTCCAAATTTTAATACAAACTCATTTTGATTTTAAAGATCTAAACATTATATGGATTAATTAATTGGGTACCACAAGTAGTAGTACTAGACAGTTAAAAGCCGTAAACTGACAAATAAGTATTACTAGTACAAAATGAACAAAAAGAAAGGAGAAATTGACTTAACGTCCGTTTCTTAGAGGACTAACGGCAACATCCTTGCATGGACTTGGCGGCACACTACTTCTTCCGGTAGCAACAAGGCGTTGCACCAAACCCCCGATTCTCTGTCCGTTAGTCTCCGTTAGTAACCGCTTACCGCCAAATGGCAATGACTCCACTCCTCTTTCTTCTAACGCCTCCTCAACTCCTGGTCCCACTCCTCCACTTGCATACCCGGTCGCCTGTACATCATACATCATAACAAGTCCCGTTATCAACGCTGACACACGTCAACCTTTTCAATCTCATTTCATTTGTCTCCCATATTTTCTCAAATATGACTGAATTTGAGAGGTAATACATGTGATTTTATAAGCAAATTCAATTTATTTCTTAAAAGATATCGTTAAAGGAAAAAAAAAAATTAAGTATCAATCATAAATTTTGAAATAATGAAAAAAAAATGTAGAATAGAGGGTAATATTTTGAAGTGAATTTGGACCGACAATTTCGAGATTTACAGATTTTCCATTTTTATGTGAATTAATTTAGATACAAAAAGAAATTGGAATACCTGAACTCTAACGTAGTCATTGGGGTTCCAGCAGAAGGCGTTTCCGAGCATTTGGTCAACGGTTTCAGAAACGCCGTCGAAGACGATTCCGACGACGGATAATGGAGAGCAGTAGCCGTCATTTCTCATTTTTAAGTTTGTCGTTGAGTTTAACGGACCGTTACCTAGAGAGAGAACCAATAGGTCATCGACGCCAGTGACGGCAGGAAAATCTCGTTTGTTGTGCAAAACGTGAGTGACGGCTGCAGCAGCGGGATTGTTCATGACGAGACCGCCGTCAACGGCGAGGCAAGAGGTTTTTCCGTCCACTGACTTGAGATTAAACGGCTTGAACATGGACGGATTTGCTGACGTGGCACGGCATACTTTCCATAGATCAAAGTCGTAACTGAAGGACTCGATAGCATCAGCTCTGGAGAAGACGAAAGGCGCAGCACTGTTGAGGTCAAAGCACGGTACAAGCAGAGGCTTACACGTGTCCCTCAGAGTTAACGCTTTCCCGTCTTCTCTTCTAAACACTTCCTTCAACACCTTCTCCATGCTCTTCCCTGAAAACCTCTTCTTCCGACGGAGAACACCGACTTTCTTAGCCTTAAACAGCCTCGACTGATTTTCCTTGACAAACTTCACGGCATCCTTCGCTGTGAACAACGGACGGCCGTCACCTCCATCAACCACAAGCATTGCAGCGTAGATAGCACCTATACCAGTACCAACAACAATGTCGAAGAAATCAGAAATTCTAACGTGAGGATCACCAGTTTTAGCACAGATCTGGTTTTCGAGATGGATCAATGCAGCCCCGGAAACAATGCCTGTAGTTCCACCACCATCAATACTGAGAACACGAGTTTTCTTCCCTTCGTAGTGATACAACCATTTCTGCTCGAGCTTTGAGAAGATTTCCAGCGATATCTTACTGAAGTCCATCACTGAACAAACAGCCAAAGAAGCAAATCAGATCGATGCTGGAAGTGATGGAAAAAACGTGAAAGAGGAAAAAAGCTCACGATTTTCTGCGGAGAAGCATTAATTGCGATGGAGAAATTGCTGTGAGTATTCCTTTTTTTTTTTAATTTTGTTAATTTGTTGTGACTGACAGAAATATAATCTGTGCAGTATGCTCTCCCCACTGTCTGCCAAATACAGAGAGAGAGTGATGGAGAGTTAAAACAATGGTAAAGGACACACCTAAAAGATAGTTGGTTATACGTTATATATAACCAAGTTCAGCACTTCCAAGTTTTTTCTACTGCTTCCACGTTGCTTTTGACTCATAGTGCTAGCTTCTTTTTTTATATATATGAAAAGACTCAAATATATGAGAGTTTATGTTATTATTTTTTTAATAATAATTTTATAAAATTTATTTTTAATACATGATTAACTATAATTTCGCACGTCATTAATTTTTTAAAATTTACTTGGTGAGTTATTCTAACAATGTAAAAGAATTATTTTACTTGTTACTTATTTACTTGTTTTGAGTAGTTTCGATAGTAACTTTTAAAAGATGATTCGATCTATTGGTACTATTTAATTAATGTATGTATGTATATTTATTTATTATTAAGGGGAGAGTTGAATATAATGGGTTTGTCCTTTGTATTTTTGTTGATTAAACAAAGAATAAAGGTCACGTGTTTCCGCGGAGGATGCACGTCCAAAAGACGTGCTTTCATCGGATTCCGGGGTAGTGACAGTCTTTTTATTTGTTTACTGTTTATATTTTGTTTCTATATTGTTTATTTGTTTGACCTTTTTATGCTTTTTTTTTTCTTCTCCCTAGCTACTACTAGTACAATTAAATAAGTTTTGCTATATGGTTTTACTACTAGTAAAACCATATAGTAAACAAAGAGAACTCAAATAATGACAATATACCAATTAACATATATATGAGGCAGAGAATAGCTAGCAGTAATTAAAAAATGTAAGTTATTACATTAGGGGCTACTTCACCAACTGAACAGTAATTCCTTGGTCACTGATTAATAATGTCATTGGACTATTTCAGCATTTGGACTGCCAAATAATTAAAAGAGCTGTTATTAATTTTCTATAAAATAAACTAATTGTTATTGATTATGTATATTTAAAAGAGTAAAAAAGACAAAATTAATAAAGCGCGTTAATTAGACCAGATTATCCTAACAAGGACGTGCGTGCCAATAAACAAAACGAGAATTGTCCGTCTTGCCTCTTGCTCTCAAATTCTTAAGTTTTTCTTCTCAAAAATACTCTGTCACATTTCTTCTTCTTTTTTTTTTTACTGTATTTGATATTTCATTATCTCACGTTGATTGATTTATTGAAATTGATATCTAGGTAAGAAATTATTTTCCTAAAAAATATTATCTATTCTCTGACTATAAATAAGAGATATTTTCTAGAAAATATTTTTTATTTATTAATCGAAACACTAGAAAATATTTTTCACTTACAAACCAACATTAGAAAATAAGTTAGAAATCAACTAGTAACCAACATTAGAAAATAAGTTAGAAACCAACTAGTTTTCTAAGAAAATATATTCCATAAAAAATATTTTTCTTCATAACCAAACACTAATTTGATTAATTTTCAAAGTGAAATAAAATCACAATAATTTAATATTTTGAAAAGTATCTAAAAATTCTATAAACTGCAAACTTCCATGTAGTTTAATTCTTCAAAAGCAAATTATTTATACAAACTCACTACTAAATTTCCAACTAAAAAAGTCTTTAAGTGATTATTCTCCACTATATTTTGATTGAATAAGTGAGACGAAATTCTTCATTTTTATTTTTAGTATTTCAATGAGAATTCATTTTTCATCATGCGTTATCACAGTGACCTGATTCGATATAAATGGGTGAAAAAACACTATCTTATAAAACATTTTTTTCATTAATTCGTGGTTTGAAAAAATCTTTATATCCAGTAGTGAATAGCAATGACTATTTGTGATGGGAAGAGTAAATTTTTGTTGTTACTAGAGTAACAATCTCCTTTATCCCAAGCAATTATATTTGTCATTACTTTGGGCTGGTAACTAAAAACAGTATCAGAATAATATTGGATAAATTTTAGGAATTATTTTAATATGAAATTACAATTTAACTCTCTTTAGTTTGTAATTACATTAGTATCTTAAAAAGTAACACAAACCGAATATATAATATGTAGCTCGAATACATTAAAGAGTATCTCAGATACATTATAACATAAATCGGATATATAATATGTAGCTTGGATACATTAAAAAATTGTTCGAATACATAATATGTAGCTCGAATTCATTATAAAATAAACGAAATACATAATATGTAGCTCGATACATTATAAAATAAATTGAATACATAATATGTAGCTTGGATACATTAAGAAAATAAAGAACTTTAGAAGTTTTTAAAAATAGAAGAGATTATTGAAAATAAGAAAAACATAAAACGTGTATTTTATTCAATAATTTTTATGCACATAAAATCTTATACCACTTGTTTTCCTTTTCAGTATATATAAAAATTTATTGATCCGATCAAGTCAAACTTTAAGCGGATTACAATGTCAATCATAAGGTAGCACTCGCAGAAGTCATTGCAAGTTTCACAAATTCTGAAGCCTATAGTCTCATAAAATTTGGTTAAGTAGTTCTATTCTCACTGCTACAAGTTGAAATATAAGTGGCTCTTATGACACCGATACCTTGTTTGGCACCTTTTTTTTTCAACGGATTTTCATACCAATTCCAAGGAAAATTTCTATGTAATTCACATTTTTCCTATAGTGAGGACTCGAACTCGAGATCTCTGGTTAAGGGTGAAGCACTCCTACCAGTATACCACAACCCATGTTGGTTGTTTGGCACCTCATTTTCCTTGTGAATAACTATATCTTTGATGGAAAAAGACATTGAAGTCAATGATATGGTTGTGATTCGATGATTGACATCCCTTCAGTCCTCTATTTTTAGTCAAATCTCTCATATTTGAGCTTCTAGGAATGAAATTTTGTTTATTGAGAATTTTGTTTATTGAGAGCGTCGTCATAAGAAATGAATCTTTTAATATGTAATTTTCTATTTAATCAAATCTAATATGAATATCGGACTTCGAATGATGAAATTAATTAAAAGAGAGACTTTGAAGTCTAGCAAAAGGTAGGTATTTGCTGATGTTTATCATACATTGTTAGGTAATGTTTGGTCTTTCATGCGTGCTATAATTAGTAGGAGAGTTAATTTTCAATTGTAATGGTGATCACTAATCATCATGTAACTAATTAACTATTAAGGATAATATGAAAGCTATCTCATTAATCTTAGACATCACTAATTGCGTGTGACCACATTTTACTAAGATGAATACATATAGGGGACTAAATAATTACATTAATTTTTGTTGTTTCTTCACAATCAAGTATGTTTATAAAACAATTAGTCGCTTTCATTTTTTAAATATTACTTTTTTACTCCCGAAAATTATGGTTTATATTTTATAAAGATTCCTAAGATTAGACAAAGTTTCACGATGAAAATTTGATAAAAGATAGTACGCAAACTTCATTTAGAGTTTTGCTCAACTACTTATTAACCATCATTTAACTTTTTACCTTAATTGCGTAACGAATCCTCAAATTTCCTAAAGCAAATGAAGTTTTTGACGCCATAAAATTGGTATTTATCAGTAGTAGAAAAGGATTTCGATTAACATAACCAGAAATACTAAAAAGTTTCCAATGTTTAATAGTGATATATAGAGCCGTTAAAATGGACTTAGTCCATGGGGTCGGTCCAATCCAATCCGTTACTATGGTATAGTTGAAGCAAGATTTTTGAAGCTCATTAAAACTAAAATTTATAAACCCAATCCTTATAGTCTCCTGGCCCTTGAGACTTGATCGGGGTCGGCCCATGGGCCAGAACATTTATTTAAAAGTAACTTACAAAAACACACTAGTATAAGAGCTTATTACTTAAATGCACGGTATGTTGTAATATTACGAATCTTTCCAGATTTTAATACGTCCAGATATATGTATCTCGGGCTACATGGACTCAAAATTAGGTTAATTTGTTCTAGATACACTCTGTCCAGTTGGATTCGCATGTATCTAGGTTATATAGACAAATCTTGTTCTCTTGCATCCCTCCCATTTCGCTCGCCACTCTCTTATCTCGCTCGTGTATCTATAATACGTCACACTAGATACATGCATCTCGCATATCTAGTATCCTAGACACATGCTAATCACACTAGATTCTTTGCTAGTGTTATCAAAACAACACTTTTGTTTGTCATATTTGATTTGAAAATCTTCTCATTTTCTTAATGTTATAAAAATTCAAGTTTGAAAAAGAAAAAAAAAAAACGGACCCTTCTAGATCGGATTGGATTAAGCATTTTCAGACCCTTTCAAATGAAAGTCCGACCCTTCCTAGCCCATCAAATTCTTGGCTTGCGAGGGCTCGATTGACCCTTTTTGACAACTCTAATTTTATATATTGATTGACAAAAACTTACATATACCCGATTAATTTTTAGGAATTTTTATAATCCTCTTAAAATCAAATAAACATCGTAACAATCAAGTGATAAAACTAAGGTGAGAGTATCTAGGAATTAACCATGGTTAAGTTAATAAATGCAAAAATCATTGGGTCTTTTATTCATTAATCTGATACTCTTAATATCAATTGTGAATGTCCAAGAATATAATTTTAAAGGGAAAATTTAACCAATTACTATAGCTTGAACGTAATTAGAGATCTATAGCTAGTTATACTTCATTACGAATTATAGCTACGTGATAGGTGTGAGAGGCGAGCTAGATTTGGGGAGAGAGGAGATAGGTTTGAATACTTATTATATTTGTTGTATCAGATTGTATCATGAACACAATTGATCCAATTGATTTGTATGAAAATGAATACAATAATATTAAAAACTATTGTATTTAGCTACATATTAAGTGGAGAGAGGTTAGTCAGATTGAGAGAGAGAGGAGAGATTATGAATATATGTTGTATTTGTTGTATCACGAATACAATTGATACATAATATAAATATAATTGTCAGAATATAATTGATTTGTGCACTATATAAATATAATTGCAATTGAATTAACAAATACTATTTGTATTGACGAATACAAATTCTCATAATACAATTGATATTAAAACATACACAGTTGATACATAACAAAATATAATTGATGTATATTACGAATATATATGATACATATTAAAAATACAAGTGTTATATTATGTAAAATGATTGGGCTAGAGAGAGAGGAGAGGAGAGAAGAGAAGAGGAGAGAGACAGCGAGATAGAGGGTAGTGGGAGGAGAGAGGAGAGAGACAATTTTTTTTATATAATATTAAAATATAGCTACAAATTATAATATTTTAAATTATAGTAATTTGTATAGATACAAATCACGAATCTGGCTTCTCTTCATTTTCCTTGTCTCCATTTTTCCCAATTTCTAATCTAAATTAATGACATATGACATAAGTAAGAATTAATGACTAAGATTTACTTAATTAAAATATATTTCTAATCATGATTTAGATAATAAATATATTATTATATCAATTAAAAATAGTCCTATTATTTCTCCCCTTTTCTCCTAATTCCTTCCTAAGTCCGATTGTTTTTCTGCTAGCAATTCAGCCACTGATCTAATTTTCTCTTTTGATTATTTTAATTGTTATTTGCATTGCGCAAAATTAATTTAATTAGATAACATCTTTTATATTACAAAACAAAGTCTATTTTTCAAAATATTTGATTATGATAAAATCTTGTTCATTGAAAGATATTTCTATATTTAAAATAAGCAGATTGAGAACTAATGTTGTTAAAATTAATGTATTTTAATGCAAATACCAATTCTAGAATTTTCATTTCTCAAATAAATGTAAACGGATCAGTGTTGCAAAATGACAACAAATAAATTTTTGGAGGGAATAGGAAGAAAAAGAGAGACACAATTGGACTAGGAGGGAAGAAATAATAGGATTATTCTTAATTGATATAATAATATATTTATTATCTATATCATGAGTAGAAATATATTTTAATTAATTAAATTCTTTTCATTAAATCTAATCTATGTCATATGTCACTAATCAAAGCTACAACTTAAGAAAAATGAAGAGAAAAAAATGGAGAGGAGCTAAATCCACAAATCATATATTTACTTTAATGTATTTTTTTTATTTTTTTTTGCTTGAAAGTAAGGTTTATTTGGGATAGTAGATGACTTAGGCCGTGTATAGAAGAGGTATTTGCCTAACACTATAATTTTTTTGAAAGTAAGATTTATTTGGGATATTATATAACTTTTTATAATTGACACGATAGACAATACCAAAGTTAAAACTAGCCATAGCTAGACAAGATTTAGAGAAGATTAGACCTAGCCAAATTAAATCTCGTTAAATTCTTGTGTTATTATTATTTTTTATTTTTTTTATTTTGCAACATCCTAATTCTTCGTACTACAGACAAGATTTAGAGAAGATTTACCTTGAATTGATTAGTAGTTGTATAGTTCAACTACAAAAGGTCTTTTTTTTTTCTTTTTTAATTAGTAGTCTCTATTTTACTTATTTCTGAATATATTTTTTTAGTAGCACTACTATATATTTATAAATTGTATACAACCAAATTAAAACCTAAATACGTTTCTTTCCTTTGTATCTAGGCTAATGGATTTTTCAAGATTAACAGAAAAATACACCTACAACAATAAGTGTAGAGAAGTGTATGTGATGAAGCTTTTAATAGAAAGTGCTTCGAATATTAATTTATCGAACGAAACCTTTCCCGATTCATTTGATCGTAGGTTATTTTATCGTGTGATTGTAAGCGATGATAGTGGAAGAGAATTTAGCACGCGGAGTAGAAAAGGAAAGCCAACGCCAATGTGGAATGAGCAGATTGAGATACATTTTGATAGTTATATATCCTATTGGTCAGAACTTGAAATTGATGATTGTTTGTGAAAATTGTAATAACGATCCAGGAACTTCTACGGGTCAAGTAGTGAAAGGGAGGGCCACAATTCCGATCCCAATAAATTTGGACAAAGTAAAAGTTCGAAAAGTTGATTTAGTAAAACTTGTTGGCGTTGAAAAGAAGGTGAATGCAACAATTAGCTTTAAAACTTTGCTCACTACACGACTTATTACTTCGGTATGAATTCAGATTATTTTTTTCCATCTTGATTAGTGTTAACTAGCCGTTATTAGTGATTTTTTAAAGTAGAAGTTAGGGTTTAGGATTGAGTTTTACAAGTTTTTTTCATACTCTGTCGTTGTCTTAATTATTAATTGGATTGTTTAACTATGATTTTTTTATTTTTTTTGTGACATATTTTTGCACGTTTTATTAATTGTATCTCGTGTCGACCATAACTTAATTCCACTCTAAGGAAAATTAAATTTACATAATTTAAATCTACTTCTAGCGATATTAATGGGAAGGGAGGCGAGTAAGGATTTGTTACGCATCTCATATTCATACGGATCACACTAGATATACACTGTTTATATGTGTCTACATATATTTGGTGTGTTTCATATGTATATGAGATCTCAAATGCATAGGAGAGTGGCGAGCAGAGACATGAGAGAGGCGAGTAAGATTTGTTATGTATCTCATATACATGCAAATCCACTTGGATACGTAGAACAAATTACACCTAATTTTAACCCCATGTATTCGAGATACATGTGTCTGACGAACTAAAATCTGATAAGATACTCTAATATTATAAATTAAATTGTATCGTAATTATCTGTTAAACTAGTGAGATCTCTGTAAGTTTCTCATTACAGAGTAAGGGCATATATGGACTTCGGCTCATAAACAAGCTTAGATTGGGCCAAAAAGTGAAACTTTGCTTCATTTGTTTGGACATTACAAGACTAATAACTCAAGAGTCTCACACTATTTGTCAAAACTATGATATTAACAATTAAACGTGAATATATCTACCATAAATATTTGTCAAAATTCATGTTTTTCATATCATAAATATGAAAATGAGACAAGGCGTCTGCTCATTTCGAAGAATCGAAACATAGTGGCGAAACAAACAACAACATTCTATCATTAAAAAACACTATATTCTCCAATGCTATTGAACAAACCAATAATATTGATATATTACCTCCAAATGTAATGTATCAATAATATCTATTATTGTATAATTATGTTTCACATATGTATACATCTACATGATATGTTTATATTAATATTGACTTAAGTCATATGCAACCCCTTAAAGTTGTTTACATATTTCACTTAGACACCTCAATCTAGCCTTGTAGCTATTAAACACTTAAATCTTAACAAATTTATACCTATTTAACACAAAATGATAGTCAATAAAAAAAACAATAGTGCGTACATCTCAATTAATCGTATATACATAGCAAATGGACTTATGAGAGAATGACACGTGGCGATTGGATATTTTTTCCAAAAAAACTCTACTTAAATAATATAAAAGGAATTTTAAGAAAATAATTTTGTTTTTGAATTAACCCACCCCACCCCTCCTCCTCGGTTCTTCTTCTCCCCCAGTAAACCATAACCTATGGTCTTCTTCTTCGTGATTTCGTTGCGCCTCAAACGCCAGTAAACCATAACATTCACTCCTTAATTTTTCTCCACGACGTCGCTAATGCACCATTGTTGCCCATCTAAGCTAACTCCTCATTTATCTTTCGTTCTAATAGATCAAAATGTTTCACCATTCTCTTCATCTTCTTTTCATTAGTAAATATTTATAACATGTTATGCGGAATTCGAGATAATACGAGAAAATATAAACGCGAAAAACAAGACAACAGATTTACGTGGTTCACCAATAAATTGGCTACGTCCACCGGGAAGAGGGAGAGCAGTTTTATTATGGAGAGGCAAGAACAGAATTACAGAATAGGGTTTGCCATAGCGTCTATATATAGTGCTAAGCTACGCCCTAACAGGCTTGGGCCCAACATACAGAATTAACAGATAATTAAGGGCCCAATACAATAACATTGTATACCGTCGGACCGGGCAGCGAGACCCCCGTCCTTTCTGTTTGTAACGGGTCCGATTCAAGGCATTCAACAAATCTCCACCTTGACTTGAATTCTCCGAACAGATTCTTCAGACGCACTATGATAGTGCCAGGCCTCCCCCTCTTCCTCAGAGTTGCCCCGCAGGGCAATTAACAGCTTCTGATGTTGAGCAAGTCCAAACAGTGTTGAAACTTGCTCTGTGGAACCGGCTTTGTGAACATATCAGCAGGATTATCAGCAGTTCCTACTTTCTTCACCTTGATTCTCTTCTCACTTCTCAGAAAATGATACCTTACGTCAATATGCTTGGTTCTCTCATGATGGACTTGATCCTTGGCTAGACAAATTGCGCTCAAACTGTCACAATACACCGTAGCCTGATCATGATGCAGACCAAGATCACTAACCAGCCCTTTCAGCCAAATCCCTTCTTTTGCAGCCTCTGTCAAGGCCATGTACTCCGCTTCCGTAGTAGACAAAGTCACTGTAGGTTGCAAAGTTGCCTTCCAACTGACGACAGATCCTCCAAGGGTAAACACATAGCCAGTCATCGATCTTCTTGTGTCAACATCTCCAGCATAGTCAGAATCAGAATAGCCAGTAACCAAGCACTGAGTATCACCTCCATAAATGAGACCAACGTCAGATGTACCTCTAAGGTACCGGAAAATTCTCTTCACAGCCTGCCAATGTTCTCTCCCTGGTTGTCCCATGAATCTGCTCACTACACTGACTGCATGTGCTAAATCTGGCCTTGTACAGACCATAGCATACATCAAACTTCCTACGGCACTGGCATAAGGGACTCGTGACATATACTCCTTCTCTTCTTCTGACTGTGGAGCGAACATGGCAGTGAGATGGATATTGGCAGCACTGGGGGTATCAATAGGCTTAGATGAAGACATGCCAAACCTCGCCAAGACCTTCTGAATGTAGCTTCTCTGTGACAAGAAAAGTTTCCTTCTCTCTCTGTCTCTAATGATCTCCATCCCTAGAATCTTCCGAGCGGCTCCCAGATCCTTCATCTCAAACTCAGCACTAAGTAAACCCTTCAGCTTCTGAATGTCATACTTCTTCTTTGCAGCTATCAGCATATCATCTACATAAAGCACCAGATAGATGAATGAATCATCCTTGAGCCTATTGTAGTAGACACAACAATCATATGAGCTCCGAGTATAGCCCAACTTCACCATATAGCTGTCAAACCTTTTGTACCACTGCCTTGGAGACTGCTTAAGTCCATATAAGGACTTCTTCAACTTGCAGACGTGATTTTCCTTCCCTGGAACTTGGAAACCATCCGGCTGAGTCATGTATATCTCTTCCTCCAACTCTCCATGTAGAAACGCTGTCTTCACATCAAGTTGTTCAAGCTCCAGATTCTGATGTGTAACTATCGCTAGTAACACTCGGATGGAAGTATGTCTGACCACTGGTGAGAAGATCTCATTGTAGTCCACTCCCTCTCTTTGGTTGAAACCTCTGGCAACAACCCTGGCTTTATACTTGACTCCTTCTGCTGGTGATATCCCTTCCTTCTTCTTGAAAACCCATTTGCAAGTAATAATCTTTCTCCCCGAAGGCTGTATGACCAGATCCCATGTCTGATTCTTGTGTAGGGACTCCATCTCATCTCCCATAGCGGCAAACCATTTTTCAGAATCAGAACTTAAAATGGCTTCTTTGTAAGTAGACGGCTCAGATGTATCTACCTCTTCAGCAACCTGCAGTGCATAACCCACCATGTCCTCAAAACCATACCTCGTAGGTGGACGAACTCCAACCCTCCTTGGCCGATCTTGAGCTATACTCCGATGGATATCTGATGGCATAGATTCTGGAATATCAGTTTCTGTCTGTGGCTCTTGATCCTCCTCTTCAGGTTCTTTCAAATCGCTCTCGTTCTGAATGACTTGAAACTCCACCTGTTTATCAAGACTCCCAGTTTCTGACGTAGTTGTAGGCTTCACAATGGTTCTAAGCAGAGAACTTTCATCAAAGACAACGTTCCTGCTCATAATAACCCTCTTTTCTGCTGGAGACCAGATTCTGAAACCTTTCACTCCATCTCCGTAGCCCACAAATACTCCCTTTTTAGCTCTTGGTTCTAACTTACCTTCACTGACGTGATAGTAAGCCGTACAACCAAAAGCTTTCAGATTTGAATAATCAGCAACTTTTCCTGACCACATCTCCATAGGTGTTTTGCACTGTATGCCTGTATGTGGTCCGCGGTTAATCAAGTAGCAAGCTGTACTAACCGCTTCTGCCCAGAATCTTCTATCTAGCCCAGCATTAGAGAGCATGCACCTTGCTCTCTCCAGAAGTGTTTGATTCATCCGCTCAGCTACACCGTTCTGCTGTGGTGTATTTCTGACTGTACGATGTCGAGCAATCCCTTCATCCTTACAGAATTGATCAAATTCAGACCAGCAGAATTCCAGCCCATTATCAGTTCGCAACCTCTTGATCTTCTTCCCTGTTTGATTTTCCATCAAAATTTTCCACTCCTTGAACTTCTGGAAAGCTTCACTTTTATGCTTCATCATGTACACCCAAGTCATCCTTGAGTAGTCATCAATAATGGACACAAAAAATCTGCAGCCTCCCAAAGACTCAACACGGCATGGACCCCAGCAATCAGAATGGATATAATCAAGAGTGCCTTTTGTTCTGTGAATGGCTTTTGGAAACTTGTTGCGATGTAGTTTTCCAAAGACACAATGTTCACAAAACTCTAGGCTTTTAACCTTATGACCAGCAAGAAGATCCTCCTTTGACAGAATTTGCATCCCTCTTTCACCCATATGACCAAGTCTCATGTGCCATAACTTAGTCATATCCTCCTGGTGAACTTCTGACGATGCAACATGGGCTGAACCTGTAACCGTGGAACCTTGTAGAAAATACAAAGTACCACGCATGACACCTTTCAGAATCAGATTTGAACCCTTCCAGACCCGCAAGACTCCATCTTTTCCCGACCAGCTGAATCCCTTGCTGTCCAAAGAACTGAGAGATATCAGATTTTTCGTCATCAATGGAACGTGCCTGACCTCGTTCAATGTGCAGAAGCTACCGTCATGTGTCCTTATCTTGATCGAGCCTGTCCCAACCACCTTGCAGACAGAACTGTTGGCCATCGAGATGCTGCCTCCGTCTATCTGCTCATAAGTCGTGAACCACTCTCTCCTAGGACAGATGTGATAGGATGCCCCAGAATCGAGAACCCACACATCTGAATGATGAGTGTGCTCATCCGCAACTAGGGCAATGTCTTCTTCAGAATTGGTGTCTTCTTCAGCAACAGCAGCAGAAACTGATTGTTTTTCCGATTGCTTCTTCTTCTTCGGACAATCAAATTTCCAATGTCCCTTCTCCTTGCAGTAATTACAAACATCATCTGGCTTTGCACCCTTCGACATCGGCTTATTTTTCTTTCCGCCGTTTTTCCTTCCCTTTCCGCTACTGGTGAACAGACCGGAAGGCTGTATGTCCGTACTTGTGCCGTTAGCCTTATGCCGTAATTCCCTGCTATGAAGGGCCGATCTGACTTCTTCCAGCGACACAGTATCTTTCCCAACAATGAACGATTGAACAAAATTCTCAAACCACATTGGGAGAGATACCAACAGAATCACGGCAGCATCTTCATCCTCGATCTTCACATCGATATTACGCAATTCTAATAACAAAGTATTCAATTGCTCTAAATGTTCCCTGAGTTGTGTACCTTCAGCCATTCGTAAACCGAATAGACGTTGTTTCAGAAGCAGCTTGTTGGTTAGAGATTTTGTCATGTACAAACTCTCCAGCTTCAACCACAGACCAGCAGCAGTCTCTTCATCCGAGACCTCCGTGATGACGTCATCCGCGAGACACAGCATGATCGTCGAGTGCGCCTTTTCCTCCAGAATCGCCATCTCAGGAGTAACGACGGCGTTCTTGTCTTTCGACAACGGCGCCCAGAAGCCTTGCTGTTTCAACAAAGCCCGCATCTTGATCTGCCATAAATTGAAACTGTTCCTCCCTGTGAATTTTTCGATTTTCACGTTCAAAGCAGACATCTCGAATTCTCCAAAAACACCGATTAACCGAGAGGCTCTGATACCAATTTGTTATGCGGAATTCGAGATAATACGAGAAAATATAAACGCGAAAAACAAGACAACAGATTTACGTGGTTCACCAATAAATTGGCTACGTCCACGGGGAAGAGGGGGAGCAGTTTTATTATGGAGAGGCAAAAACAGAATACAGAATAGGGTTTGTCATAGCGTCTATATATAGTGCTAAGCTACGCCCTAACAGGCTTGGGCCCAAAATACAGAATTGACAGATAATTAAGGGCCCAATACAACAACATTGTATACCGTTCTTTCTGCTGTAACGGGTCCGATTCAAGGCATTCAACATAACAATTAAAAGAAAATAATAGACGTTTTTCAAAAAAATAATTAATTATTTCGGTGGAATACTATTTTCATCTTAAACAATGGAGTTTGGCCGAAATTTTATTGTCATCGAAAATAATAGACCTTCACCAAAATATTTGAGACTTAAATCAAATAATACATAAAATAAAAAAAGAATAAAAAAGAATGAAGAAGCAGCAGACGAATTGGAGAGGGTGAGATAGAGGTGGAGAGGGTGGGTGTGGAAAGAGACGTAGCATAGTTGCAGAGGGAGAATGAGAAAGACGTTCTTCACTTTCTTTTTTTTCTTTTTTTATATTAATTATTGTTGTTTTTTAATTAGCTATATAAGTTGGGGAAGAAAAGAAAAAATATTATTTCTAATTGTTTTCACGCGTTTTAAGAGAGTGAATTACACTTTTTTGGTCATGTCAGTTTTTTGTGTCTAATAAGAATCACTTTTGGACATATAAAGTGTTCAATAGGTACATATCTTAATTGAGGTGTCTAAGTGAAATATGCGGACAACTCTAAGTAGCTCCATATGACTTAAGCCATTAATATTTGTACATTGCAAACTGTTTTTTTTTTCTTTTCAATTTTGACAAACTCAGTTCTCCTCTAAACAATCTCAAAGTTTTAGATATGAGCTCCTCTCGATATTTTAGATATTTTCATTTATTATTAGTTCGAAGCAATTCATGTTTGTTGTATATTGAATTTTAAAATCGTGCTTTAAAAAAGCTTTGATGGATGAACATGGAGTCTTTTAATCTTGACCAACTTAAATCTTTTCTAAACAATCTCAAAGTTTATATATGAGCTCCAATCAATATTTTAAATCTTTTGAGATTTTATTCACTTGAAATAATTTACATTTTTAGCTCATCAAAGTTTAAACTCGAATATATCTTTTTCCTCAATTTGTTAGTGTCCACAGTAGCAGTACTTTTTACTTCATACATAATTTACAAACAATTTTCAACTCTGAGAGAAGAAATCAACTTGAATCATAAAATTTGAGGCAGAAAAGAGTGGCGAGCGAGATATTTGGGAGAGAGGCGCCTGACAATTTTTTGCAAACGTTTGCTATGGAGCACAATTAAATCAAACCCTAGCTACTCCATTTATTTTAGGTTATTAGTTTGCTATTATATACAATTTTCCCAACTAAAATTTATAAGCCCAATCCTTATAATCTCCCGGCCCTTGAGACGTGATCGGGGTCGGCCCATGGGCCAGAACATTTACTTAAGAGTAACTTACAAAAACACACTAGTATAAGAGCTTATTACTTAAATGCACGGTATGTTGTAATATTACGAA
This sequence comes from Solanum pennellii, assembly GCF_001406875.1. Lineage (NCBI taxonomy): Eukaryota > Viridiplantae > Streptophyta > Magnoliopsida > Solanales > Solanaceae > Solanum > Solanum pennellii. The sequence goes on from NC_028645.1 coordinate 74,598,233, forward strand.
TCTTCCCAGATTTTGGTATGTCCAGATATATGTATCTCGGGCTACATGGACTCAAAATTAGGTTAATTTGTTCTAGATACACTCTGTCCAGTTGGATTCGCATGTATTTAGGTTATATAGACAAATCTTGTTCTCTTGCATCCCTCCCATTTCGCTCGCCACTCTCTTATCTCGCTCGTGTATCTATGATACGTCACACTAGATACATGCATCTCGCATATCTAGTATCCTAGACACATGCTAATCACACTAGATTCTTTGCTAGTGCTAACAAAACAACACTTTTGTTTGTCATATTTGATTTGAAAATCTTCTCATTTTCTTAATGTTATAAAAATTCAAGTTTGAAAAAGAAAAAAAAATGAAAAAACAGACCCTTCTAGATCGGAATGGATTAAGCATTTTCAGACCCTTTCAAATAAAAGTCCGACCCTTCCTAGCCCATCAAATTCTTGGCTTGCGAGGGCTGAGTTGACCCTTTTTGACAACTCTAATTTTATATATTGATTGGCAAAAACTTACATATACCCGATTAATTTTTAGGAATTTTTATAATCTTGTTAAAATCAAATAAACATCGTAACAATCAATTTATTAAACTAAGGTGAGAGTATCTAGGAATTAACCATGGTTAAGTTAATAAATGCAAAAATCATTGGGTCTTTTATTCATTAATCTGATACTCCTAATATCAATTGTGAATGTCTAAGAATATAATTTTAAAGGGAAAATTCAATCAATTACTATAGTTTGAACTTAATTACAGATCTATATGTAGTTTTACTTCATTACGAATTATAGCTACATGATAGGAATGAGAGGCGAGCTAGATTTGGGGAGAGAGGAGATAGATGTATATGCTTATTATATTTGTTGTATCAGATTGTATCATGAACACAATTGATACAATTGATTTATATCAAAATGAATACAATAATATTAAAAACTATTGTATTTAACTACATATTAAGAGGAGAGAGGCTAGTCATATTGAGAGAGGGAGGAGAGATTATGAATATATGTTGTATTTGTTGTATCACGAATTGATACATAATACAAATATAATTGTCAGAATATAATTGATTTGTATACTATATAAAATATAATTGCAATTGAATTAACAAATACTATTTGTATTGACGAATACAAATTCTCATAATACAATTGATATTAAAACATACACAGTTGATACATAACAAAATATAATTGATGTATATTACGAATATATATGATACATATTAAAATACAAGTGTGTTGTAAAATCAAGATTATAAGAAGAAGACAAGAGAAATAGATGTAGGAGAAGACTTTCTTTTATTCAAGTATATATAAGTTTCATATGTATATATTACAATAGTGAATGAACAACCCTATTTATAGAGTGAGAAATCATTCCAAAGGTCACCATATTAAGTATCATAATAAATAGATACATACTTATCCAAAAAGGTTCATGTAACCTAGTGAATATGAATGGTTGTTCATGTACTAACTTTATGGACTATCCACTTATTTAATG